>NC_133230.1:26450050-26680050 GCF_040436345.1 Pagrus major | reverse complement strand
CAATTTTGTTTTCTTCCAACTCATGCACATACTGTAACTTCATTCACTGTGTTGATTGCTGCACTGCCAACATTCTGCTTTCACTAGTTTAGACCCAGTGGACACAAGAATACATTGATTTTTGTTCTTCAATCCATCCAAGACTTTTATGTATTAGTGGGGTGAACGCTTCAGCCTCATAACATGAAGTTTATCATTTGAATAGTGTGTGGGTGAGCTTATACCTCAGCGTGTGTGACAGGCACAGAACTGATGCCAGCATTGACGGCGGTCCAGGAGCGAGCGGTGAGCACACAGGCAAACAGCGGGTACAGATCTCCAGCTCCTAGTCTGCGGCTGTAACGCTCCACCCCGGGCATGTCACCTTTAATTAGAGCCTGCCACAGCCGACAGTAGTCCAACCTGAAGTCTGGCTGCAGGACCTGGAGGGGAGGGAAAACCCATGATTAAATGTCTTTTGTTAGGATTTTATCTACTTAAATGTGTGAATGCATGTCACAACCTACTGATGAAGATCATCACTGTTTAATTCAGAGATTTTGAGGCACACAGATAAAGCATAGTTTAAGGTACAGTAATTCTAAGTGCTGTATCGTAGGCAACTGGACGTGTTTCAGTTTGCTGAACATGTTTCACCTCTCATCCAAGAGGCTTCTTCAGTTCTAACTAACTGGAGGAGCTGCAGGGTTTTAAACTCTGTGTGGGAGTGTCCTTACAGAGTTGTTAGGGCCACTTGTGGGTCATTGACCCAACCGGCCTTCATGTGGGTTGCTAGGGCTAGGTGAGCCCAGGTGTGAATGGTTGTTAAGCTGTCTGGGGAGAAAACTCAGTACTGCATTGTAGGTGGGTGATAAGTAATGTCTTAGGCTGTACATAGGCCATACAGTACATACTTTTGATTACATACTGCTGTACAGTATGTAATTAACAGTATGTACTGTAACCCAGTGCCACTCTAGTTTATCATACAATTTACCACCTGTTAATGTGTTAATATAAATATGATGGTCATTTGCGAGCAATATGAGTTCATGTATATATTTATATACCTGCTGCACATTTTAAAACGAGAAGTTATACATTTTAATTTTACTGTAGCATAGCACTTTAAGTGGTCTTGCCTGTCTTTGGACTGAAAACTTTACCTTGCGTAGCAGCTGGATTCAAGAGATTACATGATCATGTGATCTTGTAAATCCATCTTGCCAGGGGTTAGGGTTAGGGTTAGGGGTTAGCGTTAGCCTTGAGCTTGTGGGCCGAACACACAGCGCATCAACCAATCAGCATCCTATGAGGAACTACTGGCAGCTACCGGCGTGGTTTAGGTGTGACGACCAGTGAGAGAAGAGACTGTTTGTTTGAAAACAACAACTGTAGAGTATACTTAATTGAAGGTGGAGCAAAGAACAGCACTGAAGAATTTTCTTGATGGTAAATATGTACCCGCTCTTTTCTCGCCTGGCTTAGGCAAGAGATTGATTTACCAACTGGCTCCTCTGGTTGTAGTGCTCTCCTACTGTTGATCTGATTGGTTGAAGTAAGCCTGTGATTGACGGTGATAGACAGATGGTTCATTTAATCATCTGCCAGGTATTTTTTTAAAAGTGCCTGCCCTTTTCTAAAAGGTTTCTAGCAGCGCCTTTCCAGATGGCTCTATGTAACAAGCCAACTGTCGGTCAGGTTACTGGAAACAGGCACACTTGAAGAAAATCAACACAAATTTTACTACAATTGAATACCAAGTCTCATTTAGATGCAAAGGACCTAAGGCCTAGGGCGTTGCTACAAACACATCTGGCAGGGGCTCCTCACCAACATATTTTTTTGCAGGTTTTAGAAGTTAAAATATGTTCAACCTTTCAGCGCGAGCATGGAGTCGCACGGATTTTCCCATTAATCAAATAAGATGGTCGGATTCACACGCAGCCCAGCTCCACGTTTTGTTCCAAATCAGCCTTTTCCAAAGCGTTTTTAAAGCGACCTCACCTGTAGCGACACATCCTGAGTCCTGTTTTTATTGTGTTCTAAGTATATCTACCCAATTAACATTTTCTTTGTCGTGACTCATGGGAGTACAGTATCCTGCTGCTATTGGGTTTATTGACAACACAGACTATCAACTATCACTCATCTCGATATAAACATGCTATTACAGTGTGTTATGTATTGTATGCATCGATGTAATAATTTCTTCATCATGCATGTATGGACATAGATCTAGCCAAATAGTAAGAATGTAATAAATGTGCTGCTTTCTCTTAACACATGTCATACTTTAGACAGTCAGTCCGCTGGCTAAAAGCCCTCTGCCACTTCCAGACCAACTGCAGCAATTTAGGAACATACGCAATTTGTAGTGTGTGTGTGTGTGTGTGTGTGTGTGTGTGTGTGTGTGAGAGATGAAGGAATTGCATATTTATTGCTAAATTCTCTTCATGAATACAGGAACAAGCATTAAACATACTCATGTCAGACCCGTGGATGTCTGTTTCAGCCTGCAAGTGTTTGTTGGATCAACTGTGTTAACAATCAAAGAGAGTGTGTGTGTGTGTGTGTGTGTGTGTGTGTGTGTGTGTGTGTGTGTGTGTGTGTGTGTGTGTGTGTGTGTGTGTGTGTGTGTGTGTGTGTGTGTGCGTGCGTGTGTGTGTGTGCAAAACATGAGAGTGCACATATGAACCTGTATAATTTAGGCTAGGATGCACTAATCTAAACCCAGTACACTGCACTCTGCATCAAATGAGTTGTTTATCAAAAAGCTTTTATCCTGCTGGAGCTCTGCTAAAAGTGTGTGTGTGTGCCTGTGGAAGTTTGTGTGGCATCCATGTTTTGTTTTTATGTGCATCTTGACTGTGTGTTTGCTGCTCTACCTATTTACTCAGGCCTCAGCCAGCAGCATGAAAAATGGACTGCAATATTAGAACAAATGGTATTTTCTTTATGTGTGGGCAGCCTGGAGATCTCCCACCTGATAAAGGCCATGATCGAGGAGGACAATCTCAGTCTTCTTGCTCTGGGGACACTTTGCGACCAGCACGTTGCCTGGATGCGGGTCGCAGTGAACGAAGCCATGGACGAAGATCATTTCGCTGTACATCTTACCCAGGTTCTCTGAGATCTGTTGAGAACATGATGAAGAAGTGTTAGGTAACAGTTAAATCTCAATAGATTTCACAGAAATGAGGAAAAAAGATGAAAAATACAAAAATTGACAAAAAAAATGTGAGTTAAAGATTTTTATCTGGCCAGCACATTCATATGTTTTGAAAGTGATTCAAAGAAAGATGCAACATATTTTTGATCCTATATTTCTTTATTAAACACAGCTGTTAGAGGGATGAGTGTTAATGAGGTATTGTATCCATTAGTTTGTATGTAAGATCAAATCCTGGAAGTTTACTTTCACTGTAAGTTAGTTTTAGTGCCGTACCACCAGACTACAGACCAACTTCTTTCCTCAGGCTGTGAATCCTCAGCTATGCGTCATGACAAAACAAAACCAAAAGAAATGTATGACTTATCCAACTTGGAAAGGACAGAATATGACTGCGTGGCATCAAGACTATAATATAATAACAATCCAGTCCTCTAGCTGGTGGTCTCATTTGCTTTCAGGTCATATGCAGGCATCAGTATTAAACTGAGACGTTTTCATCACCTGTTGAAAGTTTCTTATGTTTAAGAATAAAAACAAATCACACCACATGGGTGCAACTGAAGAAAAACTCCAGGTATCCAGATATTATTGGCTTAATATTACAAGATATTATCCAAATATGATGATATCTATAGTGATACTATCCAATATCAAGTTGACTTTACTTAAATATAAAAAAAAATCAGTAAACCGATTACCTCTGAATAACCCAGTAAAGTAGACTATTACATTTAAGTTGTACAAGCTAAAACGTTTGAACAACTTAAATTATTAGTCTGCCATACTCAGTAATATTGAGTTAATTGTTTTTTTCCTTTTTTTTTTTTTTTTTAAAGTAAAGTCACTGTCAGATTTTACAGTGTATGGATATAGATTTCATGTCTACAGCTGGTTAAAATGGTAGTGACTTCCTATTTTCAGAGTACTAGATTACAAGACTAGCGGAGTATATAAAACAAAATATACAATAAACAAAATATATGGACACTAAAATAAAGACCATAACCTATAAACAGCTCTCTGAAGTAGTCGTGAGGAAATTGGTCCTCAGAGATAGCAACACAAGGCTGCGCGCACACACACACACACACACACACACACACACACACACACACACACACACACACACACACACACACACACACACACACACACACACACACACACACACACACACACACACACACACACCTATTTAGCAAGAAAGCAGATAGGCAACAAATTATCTCAGAGAAGAATGGGCAGACACTAATTGCCATTAATTAGAGCTCCTTAGATTGTCACTGAAGAGAAAGTGAAGTTGACACACACACACACACACACACACACACAAAGAGGGGATGATGATTTTACTGCTGGATTGCAAACAAAGGAACGAGTGAGATGCACTGCTATTAATTTTCCCATTTGGTCGGTAATATCCTGTTTTTGTCTGCTTAACAAAATGTCTCAGTTTGTCCACAGCTCGTCATCGCTCACATCTTGTGTTACTGTTTTCTTTTTTATCTGGAACTCAAAATGTGTTTTAGCACAGGCTACGCTACATGCTATGCTGATGTAACACAGACTGAAAAGCTGTCCTCTAGATGTTGGTACACGGGCAACCTCTTTAGCATGTTCATGTTAATTTACAGGTAAGAAAAAAACAAAGGGACGTGGTTGCATTAAACATCAGTGAGAAAACATGAGAATCATTTCAACCAGCTCAACAGAATGCCCGACTGAGACACTGGTACCACTGAGTTTATGAATGCAGTCCAGTCGGTGCATGCATTCATATCTTAAATCTTACCGATATGGGGGAGAATGCAAAAAAATGCGGGCAAAGCTTCGGCCCATTCTGGTCACGTTAAGGAGCCGAGCTCAGAGGAAAGTCTATCTGGGCCCCATCCATCTTGTGATTACACAGAGAGACAGGGTCCAGCATGCACTGCTGCCACCTAATAATTCTATCCATCCTGTCGTTCTGTGTGAGTGTGTGTGTTTTATTATGTCCTCTATCTCATCAGCTGCTGACTGACTCATCATTACGTCCTAATGCTCAGATGGTATGCCCCTGTCTGTCTGTATCTGTGTGTGTGTGTGTGTGTGTGTGTGTGTTTATATGATCATGCGCGCATAAGAAGGGCAATAAATTATTTCTTGTGTGTTGTGTATTTGTCATTGTCATCTAATCTGTTCTCTTGTTGTGTGTGTACTTGTGTGTTTCCTACGCGTTAGCATTTTAGTATGTGTGTTTGTGTATGTGTGTGTGTGTGTGTGTGTGTGTGGGGGGTTTATTATTGTTGTTGTTATAATAATAACAATAATAAAAATAATAACAGTAATAATAACAATAATGAACATAATGATAACAGTAATAACAATAATGAACATAATAATAACAGTAATAATAATAATAAGAAGAAGAACAACAATAACAATAAGAATAATAATTATAGTAATAATAATGGTAATAATAATAATAACAATAATAATAATAGTTGTGATTATAACAATAATCATAGTAGTAATAACACTGTTAATGCACTGTGATGTTGACTGCTGACTGGAGCTGGAGGTGAAATGTGATTTACTTCATGAACAACATTAGAGAGGACAGGGGACAAGAAGAGAGACAATTCTAGTCTCTGGTCAGCAGGCTATTGAACTGAACTGTCCTCAATTTAACCACACACACACACACACACACACACACACACACACACACACACACGCGCACACACACACACACACACACACACACACACACACACACAGTCGGTGTGTGCTGTTGCCCGCTAACGTTAGCTAAGGGCTAGTTCACAATAAAGTAAAGTGGCTGTTTGGGGCAGATAAACACTGCATGAGTAACTCAAATAAACACAAATGATCCTGCCTTTAAAATAGATTTACTGTTGATGTATAAACCATGAAACAACCCCCACTGCTGATGAATGTCTACCTGATGTGACTCAGGCACAAAAGTTCACAGACGAGTTAATGGTTTAAAGTTTTATTCATCGTTCACCAACTTTCCTATCGTGGAAGTAGTGGCAGTGACCTCATGAAAAGCACCGCTAGCTTGAGTAAATTTGTCATTCCTCTAGGTTTGAACATTGTTGAAAACATTTGGGATAGTGTAAGTACACAACTGTGGGAATTAAACATTTCAAATTAAGAAATGTAGAAATCACTGTATAGATTTGGTGGTGACTGATTCTCTGTGAGAAAGTTGTGAGGAAGTCAGCTGACAGTCACCCTCTGAGGTCATCTTAACGGGCCATTGTTCTGAGGAAGACATGATCAATACTGGAATGTGTGACTGATTGAGTCAGCCTCTTCATCAGGTATGTAACCACTGTTCTGTTGTCACCTGGCAGTATATAAGTCAAGACAATCTGGACGACTGCAGAGAACACTGTGGGTCTTCTCTCCACGCTGCATGTATCAAAGAGTTCTGATTCATGTCTGTGATTCTCCAACAACCATTAAATTGGACTGAATTAGACAGACTTGTAGAGTCGTGGAAAATGGGAACAGTGCGAGTTCTGCCTTTGTATCAAGCAGCAAAAGAGTTGTAGCGAGATGTGTTTGAGGTCAGCTGCCTCGTGTGTCATTGCACATCCTGTTATGTGGTTAGTGTGCACGTCACAATGTCAATGCTGAAATGATATATTGTGCTGCTCTACTGTTACGTCTGTATTTTAATGTAATCTATGAGCATAACACTGTTTGATTGACCAAACAGGTACTGTATAGCACAATTTAGAGTAGATATAACAATTTTGGGTGATTGTTATAATAATTTATGAAGCATTGGATTTTCGGCGGTTGTTTGGACACCTCGGCTCTTGCAAATTGTGATGGGCTTCCTTTTTTTTTTTTTTTTTCTAATTGTAGAATAAGTAATTTATTAATTGAAGTAATTTGTGAAATGATGATGAAAACAATCATTAGTTTCAGCCAAACCAGGCAGATTCAACTGTGAGTGATCAGTTTGTAGTTGTCCTGATAAGGGCTGGCTGCAGGTTGCATATCTGCATTTTGCTAATAACTCTTTAATAAATGTATTGTTTAGGAAGTGAGCTGCTGGCTCATCTCAGTTACATTACAAGGACACAGGACACAGGACACTTACATATTATACTGTGACCCTGACTGATTGCTAATCGATCGATTGGCATTCAATAGTGTAGTTTGAACCGTTCTGTATGTAATTAGTACAATCTAGAAATTAACTTATAAATGTGACATCAGCGATATTTCTCAACCAAGAAATTAAAAAAACGACAGCTCTCAGTTTGTTAATGTAGGTATTTCTCTCTCACACACACACACACACACACACACACACACACTCAGAAAAGCTTTTAATTGTTTGAAGGCTGTGTGTCATGAGAACACTGAGGCATAAAACAGAAAAGGGATGAAACAGTAGAGAGTAAACCTTGTGAGGACATCAGCTAGCACACAGCTGAAAAAGCTTGGTACATTACGGCGCATGTACACAGAAGGTCCTTCAGCCACAGTCATCTGTCTCACATGGATGTGAATCTCTTCTATTATAAGCAATACAGCTCCATGGACTGTAACACCATGTGTTTCACTAATGCTATATCCGTGTACATTAGTATATGATTAATCTGACTGTGTATTGTGCTCTGAGCACTATCAAACCATGTTTGACCTGCACTCATTACTGTCCCTGAACGCATCCTCTGCAGACAAAGGACTGAAGCTGCTGCTGCAGCTAACATACCGTTTTCAGTATGCAAGCTGTGTAGTCAAGCTGTTAGTGTGCGTGTGTGTGTGTGTGTGTGTGTGTGTGTGTGTGTGTGTGTGTGTGTGTGCGCGTGTGTGTGTGTGCATGTGAGTGTGTGATAGCACCTGGATCATCAGTCAATAAACTATTATCTTGTGTAACCTACACACAGCCTGACAGAGAGCAGCGGAGCAGCAGGCAGTACCTCGTTGACATTGATGCCGTGTTTCTTCATGTAGTCCCTGTCGTTGACCTGACCCCCCTCAGCAAACTCCATGGTCAGGATCCTCTTCGTGCACAGGTTCCAGTGGATCATGGGAACCTGTGGAAAGAAGAGAGTTTATTTTCCCATATAATTTTTATTACAGTTTGTGGGTCAACCACTTTTTCACTAGATTCTGTTACTGTGCAGCTGTCCTACAGGTGTGCATTTGATTATAGGTTGAGGTTCAGCTCTATTTAGGATCCACTTCCAGGATTAATCAAAGGTTTTATCTTCTCCCTCTTTTTTAAAAGGTGTCATTTGTGAGAAATGGCCAGAATTCGCAGATAGCTCCAAAATTATAGGGGGCAGCTTAACTGTTTACCACTACTCACTATACTGCTGTAGCTATCTTTGGCTGTAGTGAAAAGGTGCCATTAGCAAGTGCATGCAGGCAGGCAGGTACATAGAAATTTGAGGTGCAAGTGCTATTACAAACAGGACGGGCTGGGGCTAGCTAGTTAGCATGCTAACTTCAGTATACATCTTTGCAGCACAATACATAAACATCTTTGACATAACGTCAACACTGTTGTTTAGTTCATTTTGCTTTATATTTTGAACTAAAATCTTGGCCTCATATTTGCTATTTCCTCTTTAATAGCAAGGAATGATAAAAAAAACATTCAGGTAGCCTTTTAATTAAATAATAAATATGCAATATTTTTGGAAAAACCTTAATATTATAACATGTATTAAGTATGTAACCATAAATAGATTTTACTAGAATGGCACTCAGTAGAGCTCATACCTCTGGCCAAAGCCCAACACTCCCATTTTATTAAATCAAGCCTAATCTAATATCAAACTCGATCGCCCTTTATCATTTGAAATTTTAAACCACCCACAACTGCTTGACCTAAAAACGCCGTATCTCACAATGTTAAAGAAAGTGAGAACAAATTCCTGAATCCGTACGTTTATGCAGATCTGCACCAAAAGTTAATGGGCTTTATTCTGGGCCGAGACACATAATCTGTCCAAGTTTAATGGAGATGTGCTCGGTCGTTTTTGTGTAATCCAACTAACCAACCAACAAACAGACAGACAAACAGAGGTAAAAATGGATTGAAAAGGACTTGAATTTGATTAATTTGATTCAATACTAGGTACAGTATCACTTCAGTATAGTGATATTGAACCCCAACTAATTGGATCGTAACTATTTAAAATAGGAAAGTTAACAAATATACTGAACACTTCTAAAAAACATTCACATACAACTACACTGGCTCCATGATAACTTATTGACTGCCTATCATTCACCCAGACGTCCTGGCAGTGATTTTTTAAGTGTAAATGTAGTGAAGTGCTTTGAGTTGATGCGTCTGCAGCCTGTCAGATAACCTGAGTCCTGCCCTCAGCTCACCTCTGTGGGCTTCAAACAGTCCTCCTCCTCTCTGGGACTCAGATTAGTTTTATCCAAAACTCTCAGATAAAGTGTGTATGTATGCATGTGTGTGTGTGTGTGTGTGTGTGTGTGTGTGTGTGTGTGTGTGTGTGTGTGTGTGTGTGTGTGTGTGTGTGTGTGTGTGTGTGTGTGTGCGTGTGTGTGTGTGTGAGCACCCGATTATCAAGCATTCAAGATTTTCTTTTGGTATAATACAAAGGCTTCCATAGTCCAATTTTAGCTCCGTCTTTGTCTTCTTTTATGGTTTGACTGTCACCATTGTTCATTGTGTCTACGTCAATAGGACGTACAGTCACAAGCACGACATTCAAATCACTTACACACATGAGTTATATCTCCATTAATCACAGCACCTGTTTAAGTTGGAAGAAGACAGTTGATCTGATTTTTACAAGGCCTTGCAAGCAAACGTGATCATTCAAGATGAACTGGGCCTTTGCAGGATCCATCACCAGAGTTCATCATACAATGAAACCAGTTAGAAAAATGTGTCCAACTCGCTTACGACTTCAAATTGAATGCTTTTCTTCTTTTTTCCTGTCATTTAAATATAACGTTATATTGTTGGATGTTCATATTAAACTTGGCCAAAGTTTCAAATATTGAGGTAAACGCAGGTGAAAGTTATCCCTAATGTCGTCAGCTGGTCACAAATTTTATTATTGGTCATTTGTTCCAGGCACAGCCCGCCCACCAAGTACAGGAATGAATCCATCCACCTGCTCAGTCTGTGTATTTGAGGTGATTCACATCAAATGCTATGCATCACTGTCGTAGCATAGCACTGTTTCTGTGCTATGCTGGGTATTGACGTACCCAGCTGTTCAAGATGCTGCACATGCTCACTCATGCGCTATTTACGCTACCGGGCAACTACTCAGATCTGTTAGTAACACTGCTAACAGCAATGTTGTTAGTGGTCCTATTAGCTGACTCTCCCCAGAGGCATCTTATTTATTGGCATTTAGTCCCTGAATAAAAATATAGGTCTGGAAATTAGTATAATAGGTCCCCTAAAATAATAAAATATAAAGAATAAACAACAACGACACAACAACCGCTAAATATCAAATAAGTACTTTGGATTATATTTTGGTCCCTTCAAGTATCCTAAGACATCTGTTTTACTCACACAATTCATCATTGACGTCTGATAGCAAAATATTATCAGCATGAAAAATGTTTCTGTTCAATACATCAGCGAGAACTGTTCCACTGTTTTCTGCTATGCATATTTGTCCTTGTGGTCGACTGTTCCTGACAACCTACATCATAAGTGGGCCTAATGATCTTGATCAGCATTTGTACAAGATTTTAATATATTGGATGTCAAATGATGGACAATTTTGTATTAGGCCTCCTCTTTTGTCAAGTTTACTGATAGCTTTACTGATTACCTTGATATAAAGGGTACTTGAGTGAGAGTTTCTTAATTGTGCAAGAAAATCGAAGGTTAAACGCTAAAAGAAGAATGGTAAAAAAACAACAACATGTTTAGGTATAGAGCAGGAGTTATGAGTCTGTCAACATTTTAGAAATGTGACTTTTCAATTATGTTAATTTTAGACTCCACTCCGGCCAACTAGAGTTTTACAGGATGTAATAAAAGGCATTAGCACACAATAATCTTTCATTCTGCCAAGTTTTATGTCTCTGTCTGTATTACATGCCAACTTATACAATTAAAAAATGCAGAATAAAAAGAAGCAAACGACAGAGAAGAATACTAAAGAAACTTTTAGCTCTCTAGGTTGAACATCGAACAAAGAAAGGCAGCTGGAAGAATTCTAATTCACATTCACCAGAGCTAATAAAAGTTCTCAAACAGACATATTAAGAAAAAGGACACCAGAAAATTAAATGATAATGGACATGAAGTCTAACTCTGTCTAGCAAAGGAAATATGATTTGTTCTGCTAACCCTGCTCTGTTAGAATTTAGGAAGAGCCGACAGGCAGCACCGAGGATGGCTGTCACACACACAGTGGAAAAATCTGACCTCTATTAACTGCATTGAGTACAATTGTAAATGCTTCGGCCTTAAATTGAAAGAGCCCATCTCAAATTTTTACCAGCTGTTTATTAGTATGAGTGAACACATGGAGCCAACAGGATCAAAAATAAATCCCACTGTTAGCTCCATAGGCCTGTTATTATAACAGGAAGCCAAGTAGAAAAAGTCACATTTTACCTTCAGAAAGGGGAAGTGGGCCAACATCTTGGCCACCCTCTCAGCATTGTGTCCCTCATTGAGGAAGTCTAACTCCAGCGGCATGTTCTTCTTCGCCTCCTCCACCAACCACATGAAGGCAAAGTCCGGGAAAAGCAAGTGGACCGCCTTCAACAGCACCTTCAAATTACAAATTAGAATCAGCCTCAGTATCAAGTACAATAAAACAGGCATGTACATATACAGAGTGGCTGACACATGCCAGTATGCATTAGGACGAGGACAGTTGATGAGATTGAAGGTCATTATTGGGGAAGTCATGTCTGAGGCTGTTAAACAGCTCGATATACAGGTGATTAAAACCAGTTATCAATTATGTTGCGGTTCTGGTATGCTGCTATCAGTCAACACCAAGATAGATGTACTTCATCACATTAGGGGTGCCATGAATCTCAATATCATATTGAACCGTACGATCCGTCCACAGTTCAGTGCGCACTTGTGGGTCACAGATTTTCAGTTTTGCAATTAAATTTTGTGTTACTGCTTGGTATTGGTCTACATTGACATTGGTCTACTCTGCACACATGACATCTATGGTCCTGAAAGATGGATCCCTCCTCTTTGCTCTCCCAAAAGTTTCTTCCATTTTTCCCCAGTTAAGGGTTTATTGGGGAGTTTTTCCTTATCCTAATCTAGAGTCTAAGGATACAGCATGTCGTATGCTGAACAGATTGTTAAGCCCCATGAGGCAAATTTGTGATTTAATAATATTACATATTACTATACAAAAAATTTACCTTATCTGACCATTTTTATCTTCATTTTTCTTTCCTTGCACTTTTGGCAAGTTTCGTATTAGGTCCTCGACAAAGAAAGAATGACATTCATCAATGGTCCTCAGACCTCCAAGTCACCAGGACACCCAAACACTGGTCGTAGCTCAGTCTGTTGAAATTTGGCTTTGGAAACAGAGGATGGCCAGACAGCCCCATCACTAACATCTCTCCCATTAATTGCCTGTCTAAAGGTCCTGTGTGAGCATGTCTGTAAATAAAGTGAAAAAATAAAAAAATCCCCTCAGGGATAAATAAAGTAGTTCTTCTTCGCTTATTTCAAAGCAGTTTACCAGACTCACCTCCATCACCACTATATCCTTGGAGCTCTGTCTCTGGACTTTGGGGTGCTGGACTTTGACAGCCACTGTCCTCCCATCATGCAACACTGCCTTGTGGACCTGGGCTAAGGAGGCTGCACCCTGAGGCTTCTCCTCAAAGGAGACAAATAACTCTGACAGCTGCAGGAGAGAGATACAGATGGAGAGAGAGAGCAGAGGGTAAACGATGGTAAACGAGGGATAGAGAATGATAAAGAAGACGGGAGGGAAAGGGGTGTGGAGTTGAGAGTGGAAGAGAAGTGCAGTCATCAATCTGATCCTCTCTATTTAACTGGCTATTATTAGATACTGTACAATAAACAAATTACAGACAGAGGTGTACATGTGGGTGTAAATGTGATTAATTCTTTCAATTATTGCCTTGGGAAGTAGATTTATTACATCATGGCAACAACGCAACAATCAACTGAGACAAGGTTAACTGACAATGATGATGGCTGGTATTGGACTCAGGAGTCAGGCACTCTAATACTGCAGCAGATAATGACAAAACTATGAGTTAGACTGACTATATACACTGCCCGGCCAAAAGAAGTCACACACTCTAATATTTCATTGGACTGCCTTTAGCTTTGATTACAGCACGCATTCGCCATTTCATCGTTTTGATAAGCTAATGTTATGTCACAACATTTATTTCCATCCAAAGTTGCATTAATGTTACGCCAAGATCTTGTATTGATGATGGGAGAGTCGGCTGCTGCATAAAGTCTTCTCCAGCACATCCAAAAGATCCTCAATGGGGTTAGGGTCTGGACTCTGGTTCTGGGAGCATGAGACATCATTTTCACACATGGACTGGCCACCACACTCTTTCACAGTTTGAGCCTGATGAATCGTGGCGTTGTCATCTTGGAATATGCCCGTGCCATCAGGCAAGAAAAAATCCATCGATGGAAAAACCTGGTCATTTGGTATATTCAGGTAGTCAGGTGACCTCATATTTTGGGCACATAACGTTCCTGAACCTAAACCCGACCAACTGAATCAACCCCAGATCATAACACTGCCCCCACAGGCTTGTACGGTAGGCACTAGGCATGATGGGTGCATCACTTCATCCACCTCTTACCCTGATACTCATCAGACCACATGAACTTTTTCCATTGCTCCAGAGTCCAATCTTTATGCTGCCTAGCAAATTGAAGCCTTTATTTTCTGATCAGCCTCACTGATAAGTGGTTAGGGTTCTTAAGGCTACACAGCTGTTTAGTCCCAATCCATTGAGTTCTCTTCACATTGCCGGTGTGGAAATTCTACTGTTGATTTTTTACAATTTGATTTCACCAAACGTTTAAGTGATCTCCAATCACAATCATTCAAGACTTATTCCGACCGCAATTCTTCCTCAAAGATGATGGTTCACCACTATCCTTCCAGTTGTTAATAATGCGTTGGACAGTTCTTAACCCAATTTTAGTAGTTTCAGCAATCTCCTTAGTTATTTTCTTGCTTGATGCAGGCCAATAATTTGACCCTTCTGAAACAGAGTAATATCTTTTCCACAACCACAGGATATGTCTTCAGACACGGTTGTTTAAGAAATAGGAAGCTGGTTGGCATCCTAACTCCAGTAAACATCTCTGCAACACAGTACTTAGATGGCTTTGACATACCATCAACACTGCTGTTTCTTTTACATTAGAAAGTGTTAGTTAATTTTTTTAATGTTTTAAACAGAATTTCTGGCTATATCATACAGATTGCACCTTTAAGTAGGAAATTCAGTCATTTTTCAAGTTGTTATGGAACATTAATTAAGGAATAATTTCATCTCTAAATCATGGTAGCTCTTTGAAAAAGGGGACACAGCTTTTACAACAAATGTAGAATAATGCACATTTAAACCATTGACCTTGTTCTTCCTGCTTACGTTCTTCCCTACAAGGCCCATCAGGCACTGGGATCATAAGGATGTCGACCTGCTCCCGCACTGCAGGCAGAAACCTAAAAGTAGTAGTACTGAGCTGAGAACTGCTCAGAATAACTTACTGCCACAAGACATGCTCTGAGTGTTTGTCATGGGACATGTTCCTCTACTGGTGTAAAGCTGTAGACTGTCAAGACTGTGCTCAGTTTTATGAAGACAATGTTATTCTATCCTGACAGGGAAACAATGGGAAATGTTATAATTGGTAGGGGATAGACTAACGTCTCTTAAAAAAAGAAAAACTGCCAGTGGGGAGAGATAATGTTACTTGTTCAGCATGTGCATCATCCCTTGTTTCTGCAGTTTAGTAGATGTAAGTTGCAGTACCAGAGGCTCAGGGGTCGGCTGTACTCTCACCGCCCAGAAACATGGTCTTTTTGAACAAAGTGTTTGAAGCTACGTGTTACCCCTATGCTCAGGTGAATTTCCCCTTTGTAGTGCAATTTCCTGTACTGTGAAAATGACACTTGAAACAAGTTGGTTTGTGCTGCCAGCAGGAGAAAGATTATGTTTGCTGTAAGGAGGTACGATTGGAAGACTCAATAACAGTCAAAATGGTGAATGTAATTGTTTTTTGCAGTGTGACGTCTCTGTTGAACAATCTTGTTAGGCTGCAGTCAGATTGTGGTAAACCAATTTTAGTAACAGAGGAGGAGGTTAAGACAATCTGAAAGATCCTCATGCTGAGTTTTAAAAGAGTGTCAGGAGCAATGGAGTCCTGTGATGATGCGTCATTAGCTAAACAACCACCCACCCAAACACTGCTGCAGACTAAGTACATCCTCCCATGACAACAACAATGTCCGATGGCAGTGGTCCCTCAGCACGACAATGCAAACTGCAACACTGCAAAAAACTCCTCAGGGTTGGCCCAAGAAACATGTGAAAGAGTTTATGTTGTTGAACTGGCATCCAAATTTACCTGCTATCGACCCAATCAAGAGCCACAGGACCTGCTGCAACAAATTAGATCAATGGACTTCTCACTGTAGATATAACATGGTTCTGACCCATTTAGGGATGGAAACAGGACCTCTGGGGGTGCCCTGTGGTGTCTGATACCAGGGCATTGGTGTGGCATCCATGGATCCAGTATGAAACAGTATTGGGTTTCCCAGCAGAATATTGCATTGTACCAAGATGAACAATGTTATTCACTTCACCGGCTAGTCCTTTCAATGGTGTGGCTGATTGTGTAGACTTGTGTTTGAAGAGTTCCGTCTTCAATAGGAACCATTGTTGGTTTGAGTCAAATCCTTGCCAGGCTGGGCTGAAGTGCTGCGTCAAACTGAGTAGAGCCTGCCAGGAACAGACTGCATCATATTAGAAGTATTAATATGATAACAAAGTGGATAATTCTTTCTTTAAAAATAATTTTCACTCTCACTATTAACTGTATGGATCACAATACAATCTGCTGATAAGTAACAGTGTGCTTAAGACGGAAGTAATTACAGAAATGATACGCCTTTCCTTTTGTGCTGTATGAATAATTTCCTTGGACAAAATATCTAAAAAAAAAACAAATGAAATTGTATTTAATTGGGGAGCTGGGCAAAACCAATCCATTGCAGTGTTTATAGGGAGAAATAAACCCAGTATAGATAATGGGTATCATCTGTCTTGGTGCTTCCTGTACAGTAGGAGGCATATTTCTAATAATCTAAACATACGGAGACAGACACAGCTCCTTTAAAGATTCTGTGTGACCATTGCTGCCTCTTGATATGCTCTGCCCCCCCCCACAACTCTCTTATCACAGTGCTGCGCATTTAGCACCCAGTGTGCCCTTTGAGCAGAGGTAGTCCCTCATTACCTTCCACTCATCTCTGTGGACACACAGAACACACACACACATAAATTAGTGTGTGGGTTTGAAGGTTAAATAGGCTTCCCAAGGGACCTGGAGTCATTAGAACAGACTTATTGTATGCTTTGGAACCGCCACGCTGCCCTGAGGCTTCGCTGGCTCACGGATACAAACCTGTTCATGGAACAAGAAAAAGGCAACATGCTGCGTAAAGAACACAGCTTCTACCCCCACATACTGCATCACCTTTATGTACTTGAAGTATTTGGTGTCATTCTCAGAACTAATGATGCTGTGATCTGGCTTTCACCAGAGAAACCTTCACAGGGGGATGCGTCTTGCTCATTATTAGTCACTCATTTGCTAGTGTAACAATCTGGAATATCCACCTTTAACCACTAAAATAAACCTAAAATTGCCTTTGAAGAGAAGAGCACGCTGCAAGACTCCCGATTACAAGACAGAAAGTTATGAAGTGTGAACAGCACAGCGATCTGATGACTTTGAACGTTATGTAGTGTGGCTAAGGCACTAATTGACGGACTTCCTGTGCAAATTGTCACTCTGTCCACCATGTTAAAATTGTCAAAAAATTATCAATCATAATTCTTATTTCAATGTTGCAACCTGGCTCAATGAAGAGCAGAGGAGGAAGACCCCACATGACTTAGTTTTACCCAACAATAATAAATTAGATATCGGTGGCGGTGGCGAGAAAATGACATGGCATAGTTCATATGAGTTGTTCTTGTGAAGGTCATATGCTTAATTTATGGAAGGACTCACAAACAAACTACTTAATCATTGGAGGACTTTTTAAGTTCCTGTCTGCCACACATTTAGGACCCAACATTTAGGACCCAATGACCGCTTTCACTAAAACAACACAGTTGAGATGGTGAACATACAAAGGGTATGGCAGCCATATCACACTATAAGAACAAGGCATTGTATTGGTACTGGTACTCTACTAGTGCATTGACTGCACTCCAGGGCTGGTGATATGACATTACAATAACACAGCAATATTTTTAGGCTATATCACGATACGCAATACACAATACATACATCTCAATATTTTGAAATCCTCAAAAGCACTTCATGAATGCTAGTATTGGAAGCAAAATGAAATATCACAATAACTTTGACCAAATACCTCAATATTGATATTGCAACAATGTAGGGATGACTATTGGTACTTTCACAAATATGAACACAATGGGACAATGAGATGTTTGATAAATAATCATCAGTAATGTGGATATAAAGACTGGGTGGGTAAAGGCTAGTGTTAGAACAAGCAGAACAGTCTGATGAGTTCAGAAAATGACATCACTTTACTGTAATGCAGCCTTTAAAACCAGGAAAAGACAACATGTATGCAATATCATGACATAACAACATCAAAGACCATATATAGTCCCATATCACAATACTGGTATGAAATTTATATTTTGCCCAGCCGTACTTCACTCTTCTTCATCTACTACAGAAGATTATTTAGCATGCTTTGCCTGTGTTGGTTTTGGTTTGGAGAGAGACTGGACGTATCCATTCATATTCATACTTCAAACTGTACCAAGGGGGGAATTCCCCTGTTATTTGTACCTAGTGAAACATAAAGAGGCTAATTTGAACATGATGTTGGCCCATCAGGTAGAGGCTGAACATGAGCCCTGTAGAAGATGCCATCGGATGATAAATTATGCAAGCAGCACGGGATCCTGTGTGGGAACAGCTGAGCTATTCATTATGCAAATATGCTAAATGGAATGAAATTGTCTGCACCCACCAGTGTCTAGCCAGTACGACGATGAGTATCCACTGGGAACTGACATCCAGAGTGCCTACATGGGTTAAGGAAACATGTAATTTCTCAGGTGGGCCTGTCACTTTAAGCAGTGGTGCGATATCTGAGAAATTAGATTATTGGATTGTTTTTAGATAGTGTTAGAATAAAAGAGGGTCCACACTAACAGTCCAACCTCTTTGTCATGTTTACAGTGTTCGCAGTTCTGGCTGAATCACCAGCGCCTGTAGAATCTGGTTCAACAGTCGTAGCACCCAAACACTGCTTATGTTAATCTCAGCTGTGGAGTTAATAAACATGGTAATGTATGCGCGTGGGCTCCACTCCCAGAGGGCAGACCCGCAGTGACATACGTTCCCTGAAATGAGTTATGGCACAAATAAAATGGCCCCCGAGGCCTCACAGTTGGATGGCAGCACATCGGCGTCTGTGTCAGCATGGCAAGGTGGCCATTTTGGCTGCTGGCAGCCAGCCACAGCCCCAGCTGGATGAAGACACATAAATCATTACAGCAGAGAGGAGAAAAAATTAAAGAGATTTCTTTAGTGAGAGTCTCCTCCATAAAAACTCTAACATCCCTGTCTTAATGTAAGATGTCCAGGGTCTGGTACTAGAGGAGGAATCTGTGCTGTACACTCTCAAACAGTTTCATGTGTTTCTGATTCTTTCTTCTTCATTCTTCTCTTATTTCTACAACAAATACTCAGCAACTAATCATTTCCAATCCCTTCCATTTTGCCATTTTACAAATGCTGTTAAACCACCGTCAACGATACTCAGCACAGAATTATTGCTGTGGAGATGTACATTATACAGAATGCCCCATACAAGCTGCAGTACATGTATTTCCATCCCATTATTCACACCCTAATGGCTTGTTTGCTTGCGTTTGCCTGGCCTTTATTTGTTTGTGATGGAACGCTCTCCACAAACACATCTGTGACTGCGCCAATCTAACCACCCTACTCTGAACTCACCTCATGAGACGTATTAGGTATTCTGATGCTGATTATGATTGTAGTAGCAGTAGTAGTAGTAGTAGTAGCAGTAGTAGTATTACTAGTAGTAGTAGTAGTAGTAGCAGTAGTAGTATTACTACTAGTAGTAGTAGTAGTAGTAGTAGTAGTATTACTAGTAGTACTAGTAGTAGTAGTAGTATTACTAGTAGTAGTAGTAGTAGTAGTAGTAGTAGCAGCAGCAGTAGTAGTAGCTGTAGCAGTAGCTGTAGTAGCAGTAGTAGCAGTAGCAGTAGTAGCAGTAGTAGTAGTAGTAGCAGCAGCAGTAGTAGTAGCAGCAGTAGTAGTAGTAGTATTACGAGCAGTTAGTAGTAGTAGTAGTAGTAGAAGTAGTAGCATTAGCAGTAGTAGTAGCACTAGTAGTAGCAGTACTGGTAGTGTTAGTAGTATAGTAGCAGTAGCAGTAGCGTTAGTAGTAGTAGTAGTAATAGTAATAGTAATAGTAGGCTAGTAGTAGCAGCAGTAGTAGCAGTAGTAACAGTTGTAGTAGTAGTAGTAGCAGTTGCAGTGGCAGTAATAGTAGTAGTGGTAATAGTAGTAATAGTAGTAATAGTAGCAGGAGTAGTAGCAGCAGTATTAGTAGTAACAGTAGTATAGCAGTGGAAGTAGTAGCAGTAGTAGTAGCAGTAGCAGTAGTACTAATAGTAGCAGAAGTACTAGCAGTGGCAGTAATAGTAGCAGTAGTAGTAGCCGTTGTAGTAGTAGTAGCAGTAATAGTAATAGTAGCAGTAGCAGTATCAGTTGTAGTAGTAGTAGTAGTAGCCGTTGTAGTAGTAGTAGCAGTAATAGTAATAGTAGCAGTAGCAGTAGTAGTATCAGTTGTAGTAGTAGTAGTAGTATTAATAGTAATAGTAATAGTAACAGTAGAAGTAGTAGTAGCCGTTGTAGTAGTAGTAGCAGTAGTGTGACACATCACCACCCTGGTTAAAAGGCAGAGTAAAGGCTGTACTTGCTCTGTGTCACAGAGTGGCTTCATGGCATATTAATATTTGACGCACATCCATTACTGGGAAGTGCCAGTTCATGTGGTTGCCTATCCGTCTAGATTAATATACCGAGTTGGAGGCTGTGCTGGTTTCAGCACACACAGACTCTTCACTACAGGCGCAGCCACTTCAAAAGTGCCTGAGAAAAGTGTGTTTTGGGCAAAACAGCTGGCAGTGCGCCTTCATTATGTTTCAACTCCTTAAAACTGCTAGAAAAAAAGAGTTAATTTAACAATCCTATTGCCCAAAAATACAAACCAGACTAGTATTTTTAAACAGGATAATGCAGTCTAAACCGTGTGTTACAAAACATAACACCATCAGCTTAAAGCTTCCAAGTCATTTTCTATTTTTTGGCTAGACAAGTGTGGGTTTGAGAATGTGCTGCGTCTTCCTGAATGTTCACAGATGTCCCTACAATCATGCTCACCCTGCCTTGACAAGACCCCAAGTACCCATGATGCACTTATGTTTCCTTTTGTTATGCCTCAGCACCAACTAAATGTGATATTCGGCCTGGAAACAGATTCTGTTTGGTAAAACGACATATTGCACAAGCTGTCCTTTCAGCAGTTTCACTGTGGAGGGGAAATGACAGCCAGGGCGAAGGCACGGCTCTCCAAATCCATGCACAGTGGGAATGCATATGTCACTACAAATGGTGCTGAAAACAGCACGGCACCACACACTACCCTCTACTCACTACTTGTGTATGAGATCTGATCACACAGACATGAGAATGCATACACGTGTTAAAAATAAAGCATGTGTAGTTGAACGGAAATGATGCTGTAGCTGCTCCCCTGACTCCAGAGCAGCCTGGCACTGCTCATCAGTGTCACTTCTTCTCCTGCCACTCCAAAAGGGATGTGGGCTGATTCATTCTGCTGCCGCCTTTTGTAGGCAGAGAAGCTATATTACCATCTTTTCAGGGATAATGATGCGCCACACACATACAGGAAGAAATCAAACTGAATGCACACCTTAATTTTTAAAACATGAGTAAGAAAGAAGAGAAAATTCTTTAGTAGTGGCTTTGAATTACAGGGGAGCAACTGGAGTTGACTGTGATTGCAGCTCATATTCATCTTATTAGTACATTCCACTCATTTATGCTTTCCATCACTTTTTTCTAATAACTTTTGAAGTGTGTCACATTTCGGTATGCTTTTTTTCCTATCCTAACAATGCTCCCCCTCAGTTACATTGTTGACAAAGCTTATCCTGATAATACTGTATGCTGCATTGTAGCAAAATGTACACATTTACTGTGGAAAAGTGGTTAAACTGCTGTTTTTTTCCCCCTTTAAAACAAAATTATCTAACTATCTTCCTTTAAAATAACAGCTTAAAATTCACAGTAGATCAAAAAAAAAAAAAAATCAATATTCCAGTGCTCACTTGCGAGAGCTTTTAATGTAACTGTTCATGAATGTCAATCATATCCTGGTGTGCGCTGGAATATTGATTTTTTTTTATCCACTGTGATTTGCCCTGTACTGGCTGCACCCAAAGGAGAAGCACTGCTGAAACTTGATATTTTATGGAGAAAATGTTTCCTGGTTTTCCCTCTGATCTTTTCCTGGAGTTTCCTGAAAGCAACCTGTAACCACTGCGTAGAGTAGCTACAACTTAGCTCTGCTAGCTGAGTCTGTTCGGAGCACTATCAGAGAGTATCATTCCACCGCCGGGAGGAGAAGGTTTTCAGGTGAAAGGCCGTAATGGGCACCAGAACCAGACTCAGCAGCCTCTATGGACATCATGACAGAGGTGGAGACCTAAGAGGATGATGACCGAGAAAGCTTTGGGGAGAAAAAGAGACAGTGACCGAGCAAGAGGCAAGAGACGAGAGTAAAGGGTGGCTTTTAGTCGTTAGTGACAGCTTCAATAAATAAAAAACTGCAGCAGTCAGACTGAGCTGGACTTGTTACTGTTGAATAGTAGATAATAACAGCTGCTTGCTAAGTTACATGTTTTGAGTTGTTGCACTTGCTTGATGTTTGGCTGTGTTAGAAAAGCTGTCAACTCACTTGATTATTTGAATATTTGTTTACTGAGGACATTTAATCCAGTGTTGTGTGCAAGCCTGTTGACCAGTCTGTGATGTACTGCACCACATTACTGAGCCTGGAGTCACATCAGATTCTACTGATCCGGAGCCGTTTACCGATGGGAGGAGAGCTCAGAGATGACTTTTGAACTTTTGGGATTTATCTTCACTCCTGTTTATCAACCTGACTGCAGCAGTCATCCGGAGGTGACCTCCATTGTCGGGTGTTTATATTCTGTAATGTTGACTGCTGACTGGAGCTGGAGGAGGAATGTACTTTACTTCATGAACGCAATGTTACAGGAAAAGAAGAGAGAGAAATGGAGTCTCTGGTGAGTGCTGAGTTGAGTGAGAGGTTGATCTGTACAGACACCCTTGGTGCATGCCTTTGCTTTCCAACTCAAAGCTACTGTACAGTAAAGTTATCTGGCTGTTTGGGGGGAAATGATCCTGCAGTCGAACTCACTTTGCTGGGGGTCAATACACCATGAAACACCATACCACCAACCACAGTAGACCAAACAACAGTAAAGTGGTAACTGACCGTGTCTTTGGCAACTTATATGAGGAAAAAAATGCCACGGTTATATGTGGAAAAGCCTCTGTAATCCTGTCTGTCATCCTGTACGTCATCCTGTCTGTCCTACCGACTCTTCATCAAACTTCTGCCTGAAAAACAGCATATGTCCCCGGCAGCAGAGCCAGGCGGCTCCTGCAGTTGAATGGCGGTGATTATGTGATGCAATTCAGAGCATAAAACTTTAGCTCACCATGTGCTTGTCTCCTTCCACTATTGTGTTGTTGTAGTTACTGTCTTTAGCAACTTGTATTGACGACGGTCAGCCCTCCCGACCGAGACTTCAGTGAACTTTCCTCAGAAAACTGCATCCCTCCCCATGAGTGAGAGTCAGACAGCGTCTGTTTACTGATGGTGATTATGTAATAATGTAATTTAGAGCAAAAAACTAACTTTGCAATTTTCCAGGATGTATAGTGGGTCAGGATCTCAATCACAACACATTCTAACAGCATCCATATGATTATAAAGAGTCGGCCGGATGTCAACGTCATGATGTGTACCGTCACACCTCTTTTGGTTCCGCAGCGCCGGTGTGCTGTATGAATTGACACACTGGAGCGGCTTTAAGCCGACGCTGCTCGGTTCAGTGTGAACAAACAAAGGCGCTGTAAAGGTGAGCCTTCGTTGCAGCGATAATGCAGAGTCTCTGTGTGAGAAGGGCTACAGACAGATAAGCAACCAAAGGAACGCACCTGACTTGAACAAATTAATACATTTCTCTGGGTTCACATTGGGGATAATGTATGTACACACCTTAACACAGGTCATGTTATTTTTAGACATTTTAATGCAGAACTCTTCCATAATGTTCTGCACTCATTATAATTGCACTCTCTTGTACATATTAGTCTAAATGTTTATTATACTATTCCCTGTGCATTGACAGCAAACTTAACCAGAGTTAAATTCCTTGTTTCAGTGCACATACTTGGCCAGTAAAGCTGATTCTAATTCTGATATTATATCTTTAATTCATTTAGAGCTCAGAAGTACCTGAGCCTGCATCTCCTCTGTATGCCACTTCAATTAAACACAGATGACGCACATTCTTGTACCATCATATAAACATCTAATACTGCCACATAGGCATATCCAACCATCACAATCAGTGATTTGTAATGCAACCCATGACAGCCAATACACTCAGATATTAAACAAACAGCTACCGTGGTGTAAACTGCATGGCAGAATTGTTGACAAATGTATTTTGTCTCACGGTGTATATCAGCACAACCACACAACATAGTTACACAACAGATTTTGCCACATTTTGTCTAATTTAAAAATTTATGGATTGACCGAGGCTTCGTCAGAGTGAAGAGGGCAACATGTTTACTGTTCCTGTGTTTCCTGATGTAATGTACTCAACTAATTATACCACAGCCATTTCTTTATCACACACTCAGACACAAGTGCACACACATACACACACACACGTACACAACACTGTGGAGTATGCGGTAGACGGAAAAGACCAATGTTCTGTTTCTGAGAATAACAGAACGATTGCCTTGCCTCCAGCAGGCTCTAAAAGGCTGTCATAACAACTAGTTTGAGAGCAAACTCTGCGCTCTGCACTAACAGCAGCATTAACAGCCGCATCAGAGTATGGCTTGTTTATGAAATTAAATAAGGACAGAATGTCAGACATATCCACTTCTGCTTTATTTGCCCTTTTTTCTGCTCTCTGCAGAGCGAACACACAGGAGAAGGCAAGTGCTCTTACCTTCAGAGAGTGAGGCAACAAACTGTGAGCCTGCCATACAGCAGCCTCCGCATCTAACAATCTATCTATAAACCCAAAGACATGCAGGAATAAATGAATTGAATATGTACAAAATAGAAAGAATTAATGTCACTCTACAGGATCTGGTGGGTCTTAGCTATGCATGAATCATCCAGGAGTGCATAGACATGTAAGTTGAACATTGTCTTTCTTTGCAGACCTCTGAGAGCACCTGCAGTGATTCTAGCAACTTCATTTAAAATCATCAACAATATTTGGTGATTTTCAAAATTCATGTTTGATAATGAAAACAGATGTTCCCTGTTTTTTTTACATGAGACTCTTTTAAAGTACAGGATTAATGCTACTGTATATGAAGAGTAAAATACAATTCAGGCTTAAGTTGTGTCAGATGAAGGCCGGATATCATTTCAGTATTTTATTGTGCTCACCTGGATGATACCAAAATCAAACCTATTAAAATTAAATCCAGTCTATTCTGACTCACCTCCTTGCCGAGGTCTTCTCTGATGACCTGCCGGATCTCCTCCATGCTGCTCTGAGGAGCTCGGCTGTGGAGCACCTTCAGTGTGGATGTGTACTCCTCAGGCAGCAGGTAGTCCAGAGCACCCAGGTGCTGACCCACCTTGATGAAAGTACCCCGGTTGGCACAGCACAAGTCTCGAAGATGCTCCGCTGACCGCCGATGCACCTACAGGTGATGGAACAGAGAAAAAAAAACAAGGACAGAAAAAGTCAGAAACAGGAAACAAAGTGTAAAGAACTGCTGAGAACTGCTGAGAGCTACAATCAAAGTGGGTTGTTATCTTGGAAGCATGATATGATGAAGATATGTGGCAATGATCATTTTTGTATCACAATTTACATTTTCACTGAAAAATAATGATCAAATTCATGATGTGACATTTGTTAGAGGTCTGGACTGTAAACCTGTTCTGACAATAACCGTGAAATTAAAGAAATGAAATATGGATGTCGTGTTGACAATATACATATGATAATATCGTGGAGATAAGCCAGTGGGATTTCAATAATATTACAATTAATTGTGCAGCCCTAGATATCTGATGTGCAATGTTGGCATTCTGCCTGAAGGATGGAGTCAAACATCGTCTGTTCAAGGTTTATCCTCTTCACATGTGTTCAGATAGCTCTGTCTAAAGGTCAAATCTAGATGGAAATGTGGCAGTTTGGGGGCATTATTGGCTGCTAAACCCTGCTGACCCCTTAGCTGATAAAAAAAAAAATGTAGCAAGCACCACCCACTACATTCATAGTAAAAAATATTCTACAGTATATTAAACTGGGCCTTCAATAACATGTAGGGGGGCCTATAGCTCCATGTATGAACAAGTCGGCAGCAGTTGTAGCACGGCTAATGTTAGCTGCCTTAGCCGCATCGTCTGCACTGTCTCCGGTGGTCTCTGAGGTGGAGGGTACGTCAGAGTCTTTTGCTCTATAAGTATCTGTACACTATATAATGATACAGATAATTGTATCCCCCCACCGTGGTAACTCTCTGGGGCTCATGGACCCCAGTTGGAGACCTTGAGTGATTTTATTATTTTATGTCGTTTGTGTTTCAGCAGTAAGGAAGTTAAATCAAAAGTGCGGTCATCTCATTAACTCTATGTTGTCCAGTAGGGCACTGGGGCAATTTTAAAAAGGTACACTTTCGTCTAAACTATGTTTTTCTTCTGGAGCATTTAGCGACGAGTCAGTAAGAAAAGTTCAATGTTATTAAAAAGAGAATAAAATATCCCACTTATATAAACACTCAAAATCATTGCCAAGTTACAATACAATGAAATTAAAATTAAAATGAGCAATAAGAACAGAGGTATATAATCCAATGAGAAAATATTTTACAACAAGGCCCTGAATGGTGTGTGTGTGTGTGTGTGTGTGTGTGTGTGTGTGTGCGTGTGGAGGGGGGGTGGTCCCGTCCCGTCTGTCCCATTTGAACCAGCTGGAAGTGATAATGCTTATAGAGAGCTCCTCTCCTGAGACCAGTGCAAATAAAAAGCCGTGAAATTAGCTCCCCTTAACCTCTGTAACCCCCACCACACACACTATGAATACACACTAGCACACACACACACACGCACACACACACACACACACACACACACACACACACACACACACACACACACACACACACACACACACACACACACACACACACACACACACACACACACACAGCATGCTCCCACAGGACTATTTGACATGAGTGTCATCTGGGCTATAATGACAAAGCAATGACAGAAACAAGTCGCCAGAGATTACCAGATGAGCTTTTCTCCCTGAAAATGCACTAGGAACAATTTTATATTAAAACTGTCACGACACCATCAGAACCTCCTCCTCAGTTGACAGAAGGTTATTTTATGAACAATTTAAATTGTCGGGTTCCTTATTTTTGAATTCCTTATTATAATAAAAGGTTTTTTTATTTTTATAGCCTTAAACAAAAACAACAAATGACTCTATTTTAAGTCAGTCATAATATTTGAAGGATGATTAAGACAAAATAATGTTTTTTTTTATTAGCGTTAAATGAGGGAAAACAATCAAAGTAATTGTGATAATTTCAAATTAAATCCAACAATTCTTGGAATAGAAAAATAAATTAATTAAATCATTATCATTCATAACATTTTGACTGGTTTGAGCACTGATGGTCATTTTATACAAAATCTATTGAATTCATCAAGTAATTCTAGAAAAAATACTGAAATGAAAAGAAAAGGCTAAATAATATAAAGTATTTCTGAAACTGTTTGACTTTGTCTTTTAAAATAATTTGTTTTATTTCAGCTGTTTGCGACTCTGTAAGGACACATCGACACAGAGTTTAAAAGCCTGCAGCTCCTCCAGTTAGTTAGAACTGAAGAAGCCTCTTGGATGAGAAGTGAGACGTCTCCAAGAAACTGAAACAAGTCCAGTTGTCTGAGTGACTCTGATTCTGGGCCCATTTTAATAAGGCTTGTGGATATACCCATTAGACTCAGCCACAAACACTACAATAGGATAGTCTAATGAGCTCAGCATTGATCTGAAAGAGCTCATTATTGATTTGAACAAGTCAGGAAAGTGGAGCCATTTCAAAGCAGCTACAGGTCCCAAGATCAACTGTGCAAACAGCTGTTTGTAAGTATAAAGTGCATGGTACAGTTTTGTTACTGCCACGATCAGAAAACACAAACCATCACCTGCTGCTGAGAGAAAACTGGTCAGGATGATCAAGAGTCAACCAAAAACCACCAAAAAGCAAGTCTGCAATGAATTAGAAGCTGCTGGAAGACAGGTGTCAGTGTCCACAGTCAGGTGTGTTTTACATCAACATGAGCTGAGAGGCTGCCGTACAAGAAAGAAGCTCTTGATCCAGACGCAGCACTTCAAAGCTCGACTGAAGTTTGCTGCTGATCACTTCAGCTAAATGTCTTCAAATAAAATCTGAGTAGTGGTCAGTGTTGCCGTCATAGTTTGCTGAGTGAATAAATAATTTTGAATTGTATTTTAAACCAAGTCAGCTACAGTTATTGTTGTCTTTTTTAAATGATTTAAAGACTGCACTGAACATCACAGGGTTTTAATGCGATTTTGTGATCATTTGCCATTTTTGCTCAGTTACAAGGAGGTCCAAGTGGAAGCAGTATTATTATATCATGTTTTACTCCTTTGTCATGCACGTGAAAGGCTTGAGCACTGATTTGTCAGGTTTTCAAAATGTATCAATGAAAAAAAGCATATCCTTATTAATTAATTAAATGTTCACAAAATGTGTCTGATCAGTAAATCTGTGATTTCAGTTCAGAACAACAGCCTGCGCCTTAAAACAACCAGATCACCTGAAGTCCTGTCAGAGCTATTTCTGTCTGAATGTGTTGGGAAGCTGGTTTTGGGAACAGATCAGAATGAGGTTCTGGCACCAGTTTGCCGACGGCTCGTAGCCTCATCATCAGATTCATCATCGCTTCTCTCTCCGTTCTCTTCCAGCAATCAGTATGGTTTGTCCGACGGAGGCGGGCTCGCAGCTAGAGCATGACATCACCATGGCAATGCTGCTCACTGACAGCCTGAGGGGTACGCTGCTCTGGGATAGGCTGACGCTGGCCTCCGCCCCCCATCTCCACACACGCGGCATCCAATCAAATGGACCGTTAGCGAATTAGACACACGGGTTAATTTGTGGGACAACACAGAGACACAGGAGCTCGGTGCAGAATGCCTCTGGGTATCTCCACACTCATCCTCTTCACACAGTTGGCAAGGACAGTAAATAAAAGGCTGGAGGGGTGTGTGTGTGTGTGTGTGTGTGTGTGTGTGTGTGTGTGTGTGTGTGTGTGTGTGTGTGTGTGTGTGTGTGTGTGTGTACACTTTGATGGGTGGTGTGTAATGGATGGCAGAGGGTGAAAGAATAAGGGAGTGAAGGCTCGTAAGACAGGAGAAAGACAAAGACAGAAGAAGGTGGAGTGAGTAAATGGACAGTAAGGAGTGAAGGACAGAGAGAAGGAACCTTGAAATGCTTTCATTGTGTAGCGTAACTGGATTAACTTTTGACCTGCAGCAGTTTTCCCCAGTTCATTTTCATGCTAAAATGGTAGTTTTCACTTCAGCTTGTAGAATTTCAGAATCGTCTGAACAAAACACTCTGTAAACATAAACTAGGCAGGCGAGGAGAAGCTCAATCAGATGTGCAGGCCTCCACAGAGGAGGCATCATTTGACTTAGAATCAATTATTGATTCTAAATCCATCTGTGAACAAAATAATAGAAAGGGGTTCTACTTTCCGGTTCTTGAAGTACCCATGAAATGACTAGTGGAGCGCTCTTTGCTTCAGACATGTTACATGTTTTGTCGTGGAGATTGATTGGAAGCAGACAGGACCACTAGCACAGGTCGTTTTAGCAACACAGCTGTTATATCTGTCCATAGCCTACGTTGTTCTCAGAGGCTGCGTACACCGGAGCTAGCTACTGCTAACCAGAGGCTGCTGGTTAGCAGTAGCTAGCTCTGGTGGCATCCTTTTCAAACATCCTTGGCTGCATCATAAAAATTCAGACAGCGTTTATTGGAGCGAATAATGTGTCTACGCCCCACAGTGCAGGATGATTCATCAATGTTTTTTATCATTTTCCAGAAAATTCAAAACTCTACAATACGAAGAATACCAACAAAATGACTTTTTGGTTGTTGTCAGGCCTGATACTGGCATATAGGTGAGATGTAGGGCAAGACATATGTAATAAAAACACTTATGTATTGATTTTGACTTGATGGGAACTTTTAGCTGGGTTCATATTATTGGACAAATGTAAGTGATCTGCTGCAGACGTCCTGCGCAGTAACAAAAGCGAAAATTTATGAGCGCAGCCACTGGCTTGAGGATAATGGCTGTGCTGCAATTAAAGGTGGAGGACAAATGAATAAAGTTGGTCTTTGAGCGCATCCATAACCTAAATAATATATGTCATGATCATTGAGACAAGACAAACAAAAAGATCAGCCTTCCGTCTCAAAACACAATCTGAGTCTCTGTAGTGATCCGACTGTTGTTACCATTCACATGGTAGCAAAAAATGAAGAAAAAAATGATAATTATCAGTTATAAAATTTGCAAGCAGTAAGCAGCACTTCTACACTGAAATTAGCGTGTACACTTTATTTCACGCAGGTAAACCTGCTTATTATCGGCAAAGAACTTTGTTCACATTGCCAGTGGACGAGTTTGCCTTCCTGTTTTTTTCCCTCGTGTGTCCATCGTCATCATGAATGCGCCAGAAAAACAGGGAACAGTAGAAAGCAGCAGATCATGTTCCTCATCAGACTACATCCAGAAGACGTTCAACTTGTTTTAAAAAGTCAGACACATGGTTATCTTCCAGAGCTGATAACTGAAGTTATAGGAGTGATACATCTCACTTCTTTCTGATCTCTGATGATAAACAGTGTATTGAACTTGAGAACGCAGTATACAGGTGTTATTCTCATTTATTCTCATAGTTGATATATGAGGTGGTGTAGAGGTGTAAGGTGAGGTGGATGAAGAAGGCACCGCCGCAGCATCTCCAGGTGTTCTGTCTGCCTTTAGCACCTGGCAGCATGGCCGTGTGTTCCCAAGACCAAGACCATGGCACCACGACTGTGGTGTATTATCTGGTGTTGTTTGATTCCTACCTCTACTTACCTGTGAGAAGCTTAACCCTGTAAGGAAACGTATATATTATTTATGTTTTCCTGTATTTACCTTTTTGTTTTTGACCTTAGTGTGCATTAATAATGTAATTGTGTAATGTATATTGATTTATGTTCATGTATTGTGCAGAAAATCATCCATCCTATCATCCAACCTTCCATACTCATTAAATAGTTAAACAGCTCTTGGATCCTTGTGTTTGAATGTGCACACCAGTGAGTTGAGAAATTACATTCAACCATCATCAAGTCTGTTCCGGTTGACACTGATCCGTCAGTGCAGTTCATCATCACTCATATTGTGTTTTAATTCAGCCGATTCAAAATCTCTCATTTACATTTGTTTTTTTGTTTTTGTTGTGGAAACGATAGGATAGCCAAGTGATTTAATCACAGCTCAAATGTCATCCGAGCTGCTGTGCTGCAGCCGTAATCAAATCATTACTTTATAATCACAAAGAAATACAAGCTAATGACAACAGCTGATCTGTTACCCTGACATTTAAAATGAGTTATTACTGATGAAGTTAAAGATGACAGAGAGGTGTCTTCACTTCACTCCACACAGCCCTCGCTGTCCAGGAAGACTGATTCTGTTCAACCTGCGGTCAGTCTTCTCTGTGATCACTGACACCGTGGTTTCATACAGCCACTTCACTGTAGTGTCCATTTATACATGTATCCGGTTCTGGTATCAGACGATGGAGGGAGTAAGAAATATATTATATAAAAGTTTGTTTTTTCTATGTATGTTTCTATTAAAGCTTGGCAACATCTCATAGATCACACAGACATATTTAATGTGCCGTCAGTTAATTTATATATTTGGCATATTTCCCAAGTAACATTTAGTCTGTTGATATTTTCATCGTCTGGACAACTACACATGCTACCAGCAACAAGCCGATATACGCCGGCCAACGTAAACCATGTGATCAACATCATCTATCCAGAGCCGGCCTTCATGGATCAGAACTCAGTCTCACCAGTACTATGCATCCAACAACACAATCCCTACCGCTTCTCTAGAGCGAGTGGAGAGTTTACCTGCTTCAGGTCTTCTATTGCCAAGGCTAAGATCTGGATGAACTTATGTTTAAAAACAGTTCGGTACATTATCAGCAGCGATGATCCAAAAATATCCTACTCCATTTTCTAAAAGTGCTTCGGTTTGGAAGAGGACTGTTTCAAAGCAGTGCTCGGCTTCTTGTTCTTTTTGTTTCTTTTTAACTTGGTCTCTCTTTACGTATGTAATTAAAGTGCTGGCCTTGGGTCAGCTCCCTGCAGTGCAGGTCGGTGGACAGCCTTTCGATGCCATTAAGCACAGATGGCAAATTGTTTTTTAGGAATCACTCCACCCTCTGTCTGCTCTCTGATTCTGAGCAACACAGACAACTATACCACATTGCTAATAAAATACTTTTCAAGTAGACAACTTAATTACGTTCTTTTTATTTTATTGAAATATTATTTAATAATTGTTCTATACAAATGTAATCAATCTACATCATCTACACAGAATCACAGGGTTGTGCAACAATAACTTGACAAGGTCTAATTCTCAATAAAGCATCATGTCAGTAAATGAAGGCCAACAGCAGCTTAAACATATGTAAAATTAAAAATGTTGTTCTTATTGTTAAACCTTTGATTTATATCTAATAAACACTTATATAAGTGTGATGTAAGATCACAAGTTGTTTTGTAAAGGCACAGCAGAGATGATAAAGGAGAAAAGGAAACTGAGATAAAGATCAGTCATAATTTAATATAATTTAAAAGGTGTAGAGCAGCGACGTAGTAAATCAATTCTATCAGATTAGGAGACTCACAAGAGACGGATTATAAAGAGATGGGTCAGAACCTGAGCAGGAGAGGCCCAGATATCCAAATGTCTGCTCCTGTATGGCTCAAGTCACAAAAACATTGGAGCCAACAGTTCCCATAATTCAACAGGATAGCATCTTTTTTATTATGCCACTTTCACTTCATATGGGGTGGATGGTAGGAATGACAGAGGTGTTCATGTTTATGACTAGCAGCAGCTCCTAATGTCGACGCTGTAGGTTCACCTCTAGTGCAGCAGGATACAGAGTCTGAGTCAGGCGCTGGGTGGAGTCATACTGGACTCTCCCCCCAGAGAGCGAGGCTCACTTCCTGTTTGCCACCAAGAATCAAGAGCGATTTATTTGTAAGTTATCAATGTGCGTAAACGGCACGACTAACGTTAATGTAACTGAAATGCTTACGTGACATGAGTTAGGTCAGTTACACAACTAGGTGACTTACAAGACCTAACACAGTTATTCATCTACAGTCTGAATAAAACAGAGCCAAATCATTTTGAGCTGGTGTGTTTCTGATTCTCAGATTTCTTTAGTTAATTGATATTGAGATGGAGTTGAAGGTGCAAGTGTGTTAAGTGCAGCTGGACAGCAGACAGCAGGGTCCTATACTGGGAGCTCAGCTGCAGTAATTGATTTCTGCTGCCACACCAGGGCTAAATGACTGGGATTAGTGGACTATGAACAAGGCCTATTTATTATTGGGATGCTCATGATTAGGTCGTTACTCAGCTCACTGAGGCGCATCTCGCCGCCTGTAACAGGGGAGAGGGGGAACAGTGTGTTGATGTGTGTGTTTGTGTACAGATTTAAGCCCGTGTACTCAATAGGCCTCGTCTACAATGTATTATAGCAGCGACGCCTGAGGAGTTAGCAAAGCCATTCACAAGAAATCCTCCAGCATTTAATACAATGATACAGAATGTATAGTATCTAAATAGACTGAGGCTCGGCACGGGTCCCTCTGCTGCTCCACGTATTAAAAATGTCATTTATTTTAACACAGCCCAACAGCAATACAACAAGGTGGGAAAAATACAAGCCATTTGTTATCTTTTACAGCCGAGAGTAGACGTAAGCCCTCACTGTGCTTCTGTCAGGGTGCTTTTCTCTCACTGTGATACCAGAGGAATAGCAAAAATATGGGAGTCAATGTCAAATGAGGGGAAAAAAACGAAAGAGAGGGATGAGAGAAAGAGAGGTGGTGGTGTTGGGGGGGGGGTGCACAGTTAATTTCATGCTCTGCATTTTATTGTCATGCTTCAGTAATTGTGCCTCAGTGCCACATGAGCAGCAGAAACACTGTGTCACAAGCCAGTGGATACTCAGTATCAGTAAGGATCAGCCAGCTACTGTTCACATAGGTACACAGTATACATACTGACACACACACACACATACACACACACACACACAAACACACAGATTGTTAAACATCTAATTGACATGAAATCGTTACACAAGTTCAACATAAAATCTGTAGGATGATATTTTTTTGAAATTCAAAACATATTTCTTGATGTTCAAACTGAATTATTACAGATGCACAGATCTTATTCTCACAATACAAATTCAGATGTCTTAAAGGTGTAATCTACGGAAGCCCTAAAGGGCCATGCAGTCATACATTTTATTTCCTCCGTTTTCCCGTGATAACGCTTAATTTCATTTGTTTTCTCGAGATCTCGAGTTATTATCTCGAAATAACAACTGCCGTTTTCCCGAGATAACGGGATAATTTTCTCGAGATCTCGAGATAACAAAACTTTGTTTTCCCGTTTGTTATTTCGAGATTTCGAGATAATTATCCTGTTATCTCGGGAAAACAAAGTTTTGAGATCTCGAGAAAATTATCCCGATAACAGGATAATTTTCTCGAAATCTCGAGATAACAAAACTTTGTTTTCCTGAGATAACAATATAATTAATTTGAGATCTTGAGAAAACAAAACGATAGTGTAGTATATTAAATCATGCAGGAAACATCATTCAGTATAGCAATGTCAGAGGAGCAGGAGCATATCCATCACCGCGTCACATATCTTTTCAATCAAGGCCTGACACAGGCTGAAATAGCATTATGCCTTGCTATTACAGATAATATACACATTAGTGTGCGTAATCTAAAAAGACGGTTAGCAAGGCTTCAGCTATATCAGCGGTGCAATCTAAGTGAGCCTGATGTCGTCATTAACTACATAGCTGACCAGCTACGAGGTCCCGGGCGTCTCCATAATCTCAGGCCTATCATATCACAGTCATTATCTCGAGATCTCAAATTAATGATATCGTTATCTCGGGAAAACAAAGTTTCGTTATCTCGAGATCTCAAGAAAATTATCCCGTTATCTCGGGAAAACGACACTTCTTATTTCGAGATAATAACTCGAGATCTCGAGAAAACAAATGAAATTAACTCGTTATCACGAGAAAACGGAGGAAATAAAATGTATGAATGCATGGCCCTTTAGGGCTTCCGTAGTAATCTGTAAAATCTGGACAGAATTCATATATTGCTGCTGTGTGCTAGCTATGCTTGGCTGTAGCTAACTACTGTCAGTTTATTAGCCCATGGCTAGGTTAGCTGCAGAGCCAGTGGCAGCCCTAGAGGACTGGACGAGAAGAATCTGCAGGTGGGGACAGGAGAGGAGATGCAGACGTCTTTGACATGATGTCTACATCGTTGTTTCTTTGCACTCTGTGATAATGTTAGTTCATTTTTGATTTCTGACAATATCTTACAAATTGCCTCTTTAACCTCAGTGCATCTATAGATACAGAGTGGTGCTGTGTCCTTTGTGTCTTTCTCACAAATATATATGAACATAATGCTTCCTCACTGTATGGAAGTCATCGTGGGGATTCACATGTAAGTTAGCGTGCTCTACAGCCTGTCTCTAGAGGACGCTGAGCCTCTGATGTCTGCGGTCCTAGCACCAGTTCTGTTGCCCATTCTGGCGCCATTCCCTGCTAGCATTCCTTACTAAAACTCCTCCGCCTGGTGGTCCAAAGCTCCTGAGCTAACTAGCTAATAGCAGCTTCAGTTAGCAGCAGTAACTGGTGACATTAGCAACAAGTACAACTATCTGTCCATCAGGACACTCAGCAGCTGCAAATATGATCCAGTTTCACCGAGACAGATGTTGGTGTGTGACTGAGTGCTGTACGTCTTACAGTAGATCCTACTGACCGACCCAAGTTATATAGTATTACATATGGGTTTAGGTAGTTTAGGTGTTTCACAGAGGTTTTCTTCTTCCCTCGGAGATCTCGACTTTTCTCCCAGTTTCACTTGTTGCTCTAAACTCATATGCCTGGGTGTGTATAAGTGTGTATATCAGCTCGTATATCGATATCAGAACTTTTTACCACCCACTATAGGTATCGGCCCACAGCTGGAGTATCGGTCAGGCTTTATTTCAGACAAACACTCATCGCACTTTTCACACAGTGAAAATCTAATGGCAGAGACTTGACACCTGCTGCAGTTTATAATCCATCATATTGGACAGTCCACAGACGGAGCCCATTACAACACGTCAAATCAATTCTGGACTCTACAGCTCTCCTCCAGTGCACACTGACTCTTTTATAATGATTTGGTTTACACAGCTTACACATACCACACATTCAGATGTTCCCTGAGAAAAAGAGGAAAAACTAAACTAAAAGTACTATTTCAGTCCAGCACGGAGCAAGTTTTTTTATTGTAAAAGTTCTGCAGGGGGGAAGCAAAGCCAGTAATCCTCCAAACCCGACACCTTCACCGACCTCCAGAACCGGCAAACAAACCAAAGATATTTAGTGTATGATGATATGAGACAGAGCAAAACAAACCTCACATCTGAAGCAGGAAACAGCAAATGTGTGGTAATAATCCTGATAACTGACTCATAACATTCATTATATGGCAAACACTGATCAGTATTTAGTCACTCAACTAACTATTTAATTAGTTTCTGCACTGCAACAAGTAAGACATGACTATTGTAATGGAAGCTGCTGAAGAGCTCTCACATCATCAATGCAGTCAGGATTTTTCCTGCTCTTTATTTCGCCCTCCCACAGCAGATAAGTTGGCCTACTTTTTATTATGGAAGCCTTAACAAATGTAAATCTGGTGATTCCACTAACCTTTGAAATTGAAAAAGCCACCCGGAGGCCTGTTTTGTCACACATTTGGAATAATTATCTTCAAACATTATAATTCTCTACCCAAACACCAGTCTGAGTCTAACTCTCCTTCACTGTCTGCTCATTTTCTCTCCAATAATACGTGAAGTTCCTCTGGCTGCTGCATGCTGTCGGTCTGAAGGCTGCAGACCGATGCTCCCGTGAGCATGTTAAAGATTTTGTGCAGCGGTGTGAAGCGTTTGCCTGCTGCAGCAGTAACATTCATGTTGGAGTGGACACAGTGCTGGCTTGTTGCTGACGCCGCTGAAAAGATTAATAAGGCTGAAGTGATTATTGGACTTTATTTCCAAATGACGTGTTTAGTTGTACTTGTGTAAAATGCACTGGAATCTAAGAACTACCATACTGCACTTCTAACTTCTCTACAAGACTTCACAGTATTTGCGCACTAACTGATATTTCTGTGAAATTTTCCACATTTAACTTTTTAATTCTAAATCTAAATCTGTTTTAATGTATCATAAAGTACTGTATGTTCTGTTAAAGATACTGAACAAACAGTACATTATGGTGATGTCACTGTGTGTCTAATCTGAGGCTCTTCTGCTTCAGGAGATTTGTCCGCCGGTTGTCTGAAACAGTCAAAGCAGAACAAATCTGAATATTCATAACACAGACACACCAGCAGCCACACAGCCAGCCCAGCATGGTGTGTCAGCACCGACAGGAGGACACACACCATATTGATTTAATATAAACTGTAGGAATGTAAAGATGGAGCTTATTCAGTCCAGTGAGAACTGCTCGTCTGGTGCATGAGCCAAAAAAGTTTTCTAGCTTCCGACCACAGACTTCACAGATTTAGTCTCTTTGGGCTCGAGGAAAATTTTAACAAATTTAAAACCTCCATGGATCAAAAAAATCTGAATAGAAAGAGTCAAAATTGATCTAGTTTGCAGTGTGAGACGTCTGTAAACAGTTTCACAGACGTCTCATTTATAATGGTGCTCTATGAGGAAAATGTGTGGGAATCCAGACCTAAATGATAGCTTCATGTAGCATTATTGGCCATTACCTTCAGTGCACCACAGTGACACTAGAGGCCTACGTTACCCTGCTACAGAGGCCTCTGCATAACTTAAAGGGATAGCTGGGGTCTTTTGATGTGGGGTTGTACGAGGTACTTATCTCTAGTCAGTGTGTTACCGTCAGCTCTCCCCTGTGTGGAGAAGCAGCGTGCAGCACCGACAGGGAAGCAGAGCATTTTACTGCTAACGGGCACTGACAGCAACACGTATTTTAGCCACCTAAAAGAAGGCCCTGTTTGACGCTTTACACTGACGTCAGACAGCCCTTTGGTTCGGCTCTACATTCCCTACAAGCCCCGCAGCTGTAGCTGCAGCGCACTTTATGATGCTGCAGATCAGCTCTCAGGTCAGATGTTCAGTAGCTGTCTGAGGCAATGTAAAGCACCACAAATGTTCAAGATCTATATGTAAAAATATCAAAATTATCTCCACATTTACTGATTTGTAGATTATATCTGGTCTTTTCAGCTTCAGCAACAATACTTAGGGTTTTCAGCTGCTGGCTGTTGAGATTTGGGCCAGACTTTGTGTTGGTCTCAAGAAAAAAAAAAAACACTTTCAGAGATTATTTTATGTTGAGGCTGAGAAATAAAAGCAGCTGTTTTTTATCTTTGACACATCATGTTCGAGAGGCCTCTCTTTGACAAACATAAGACGTTCAAGTCGAATGCTTGAAGGCTCAGTGCCAGCTGCCGTTTGACTCCTCCGCCCTGGGTGGCACACAGAGCAGCAGCGGTGGGGAATCTGAGTATTTGTGCTGCTGCTGGAGATCAGCTTGTCAGCGATGATCTAACTACAGCAGGCAGCTGGGCAGCAAATGTTAAACGCTCCCTCCTCTCCATATCCCTAAAGGATTTTCCCACCTCAGACTTGTTTGGCTGATAAGCTGCTGTCACGAGCTCGCCAAGGTCAGCAGTTATCTAGCCCCACCCCAGTATTTACATAGTGTGTCCCTCAGAAGAGCCGGAGCTGGAGGGGTGGTGGTGGTGGGCACTTATCTAAGTTCAGTACCCTCCCTTTCTCCAATGGGAGAACAGCAGTGCTGACACACTGAAGGACGCGGTCAGTGCTGACATCTGCTGGTGGAAAGCTGAAGTTCATTCTGTCTGATATTAAATCTGTGGAATGGTGGACTCAGATTAAGTATTGTGTTTTAATTTCAGTTGTAATATTTCCTCAACTGGTACACAACGGACATGTACTTACACTTTGTCTTCTTTTTTACCTTAAAGTGTGCAGTTACCAAACTCGTCTAAACTTGAACCACAATCACCTCTTGTAAAACATATGTCCTAATCAAACATAACAGTACTGTGCCTTGTTTGAATCTGGCTCGGTACCAGCCCCCTGGTCTGCCTCTCCACTTAATACTATCAAATAATAGATATCAAATGCACAATATATAACACACAACTCAATCCTGAACAAGGAACAGTCCCATTCAAGTGTTTTAATCATGATATTTTGGGGACAATAAAGTGCAAGTTGAATTATATATGAAGCCGATCAAATACCAGCTGTAGCTCTATCACTGCCAACAGGCCTGATCTCTCAGTGATCCTAAACAAAATGCAAACTTTGTTCATACCTTCCACCTTTGTACTACTAATGGTCATTATTCACAAAATTTGATGAGCATATTCATTTTTCTTCTATTGTTGTAAGTACAAAACCTGCTAGCCTCACTGCTGCTTGTGTTTTGAGAGTAAAGCAATCAATCAATGTGTTGTGAGCCATATAAATTCATACTGTGGGGAGTAACAGACAGTGCAGCCTCTGAAGCCCATGCTGTCCAATTACTTTCACAATCTCTGTACTGTATCACTGTACTGAGTAAGTTTAACTCTGGCTACATGCACCGGCTTTGCTGCTACTCTGAAACTCTTCTACCCACAAAGTACCCAGCTTTAGACTCAATACTTTATTGTTTCAGTGAATTAATATTAAAATGTTCTTTAATTGATCAGTTCATAAAAACCTAAACTCAAACTGATGAGAAGGTTTAACATTCAACTGTTGCACAAAGATCCACAACAGTTAAATATCATTTTCTTTGTGATGATTATTTGTCCTGTGGTAAGTTTTCTCTCCAAGCTCCTGTTTCTCTTCACACAGCTCATAAATGAGCTCTGAGGAGGAACCAAAGGAACTACAGTACAGTACTTGATATGATGCTTAAAAATATAATAGCTGTCTTCATGTTGATGTCCAAGCTGATGCATCACCAACCCAAACACCAACCCTCACAGCAAAGTGCCCCCCAGCAGGAGGATCCAGGAGGAACAGGCAACTGTTCAGGAATGGCTCAAGGAACATGACAAAGCACTCAAGGCTTCGTCCTGGCCTCCAAATTCTCCACTGGATCTGATTAAGCATCTGTGGGACGTGCTGGATCGGACTTGGCTCTGATCGTAGAGGCATGGACACAGGACCTCTGGTGGTGTCTTGCACCAGGGTATTGGTGGATCCTTTGAACCCTGTGAGGTAGGGCCTCCATGGAGGCCTTGGCAATTATTACAAATCAGATCTGATTATTAAAGTGGCAGGGGGAGCGTATTAGAGGTCTTTATGGGTCCAGGATTTTGGACACGATCTGTAGCGGACCTGTGGAAACTAGCTATTGTATCCATTTATTTATTTATCTTAAAGAGAGAGACCTAATCTGAACAGGACCCAGGCTGGTAGGGTCCAGTTTAAAATAAACTCAAAGAAAATTTGCCCCAAACCAAAATGCAGTGCATCCCAAGAGACCCAACAGAGGTAGAAACCCAACACTGGCAGAAGCTCCACCTATTATTTATGCCAGTATCTGGCATATTGAAAGAAAAGGCCTGAGACAAGGCATAACAGGACATTATCTAACAACACTTTCATCCATCCATTTTCTGGAATATACAGTATCTGATGCAGTGACGAGGTAAGGTAGTCCAGATGTCCCTCTCCCTTGCAACATATTTCAGTTCCCTCTAGGGAATCATGAGGGTTTCCCACCAAAGGGACGTGCCCAGAAAACCTCCAAAGGGAAGCTCCCAGGAGTCATCCTGATCTGATGCACAAGCAACAAGTGGCTTAACTCAACAACTGCCTCCACCTGTCAATCCCATGGCTCTACTTTACCCACACCCCAAGTTACTTGAACACTTTTACTTGGGGCAGCAACTCACTGGGAGTTGGCACTGAACTCTCCCACCACACACACTCTGTGGGTAAGTGAGTCAGCAAAATGATGGATATGCAAAACATAGAAGAAGTTATTGTCACAGCAGTTGATGCGGGGAAGATTTTTCCTCTGGTGAGAAGTCACGAATCACCATCAGCAGAGCCTTTGATTTCCTTCCCCACGGTGCCTTCGTATCACTCTGACAACCTCAGACACGTTCACTGTAACAGGGCTAAAAGACGACTCTTTAACTGTAACCTCGGGGCGGTGTTGAGAGAGAATTTGCATGATACTATGCAGATGTGCCGAGTGATCAGTGTTTTGTTCTCCGTTTCATCTTAGTCATGAAAAGCCACCTTCAAAATGGCTTCCCCAAATCAGCTTTATGCTCCTGCCTCTTTCTCATGCAGCTGAGGAGGCGAGGGGATCATTAGACATCAGTATCTGTTTGTCCTCGCTGTCACCATTTCATCATCTCCTCCTCATTCTCCTCTTTTCACTCCTTCCCCTAAAATAACCTTGTGACTGGTAGTGTACCCTGAACTCCTCATGAGGCTGCTTTCAATGTCCCTCACAATCAGAGACTCAATCTCTTTGTGTGCCATCACAGCATTCGCCCAAAATACTGAGGTTACACTGAAGTTAATCAGGGCATCATTTACCAAACATTGCTAAACTGGGTTCTGTGAACAACTGGGAGGATGGTGCATAACATGTAAATGTATGATGGTGTAGAGATGCAACCAACCTCAGGAAAGTTAACACTGAGTGGTTTATATCCGATGTTTCATATTTTACAATTTACTGAAAGAAAACAACAAAGAACAAAAATCGTGGGATCCTATAAAATGCTCTCCTGCAGTCCTCTGTGATACAAAGCATGTATGTACTAATGTAACTAGTTTAACTTAACTTCAGGCTATGATCAGTAAAGGCAGAAACAATGACCAAGGTGCTCAAATTTAAACTGGTGATGTGTATTAAATACTGATGTCTGTAGACAAACATCACCATCCACGTATGGGTCTGATCCCTGTACGCCTCACTTTGACTTTGCTCTTTGCTCGGCCACTCGGCTGGATTTGTCCCGGAGAAGAAACAGAAGCATGTCTGCCACTGCGCAACCAAAACAGGAAGAGACCATGAGCACGTTTACATGACCACAATAATCCAATAACTGGGAATAATCAGGTTGTGGTAAGAATCTGATTTTACATGTTTACATGTAGTTAGATAATGGAAAAAACTGGTTTACATGATTCAGTCTGTCATTTGTTAGGTTTGCAAAACAATGCTCTCCTTCACATTATGCATGTGAGCAGAAACCATCTCTGTATCTCTGGATTAACCGTATACATGCGCCAAATAAAACGAATTATTGGGCAAAAACTAGGTGTGTAACAGCTTTTATCTGATAAAGCATACTGCATTATGCTGTTTACATGACCACTTGAATAATCAGGTAGCTCCATAAATCAGATAACCATTGGTTTATTAGTGTGCATGTCAACGTGCTCACTGTTTTCCCCGGTCACTATCCCCAGGTAACATCTGGAACAACTGTGGAAACTCTGAGGTGAAGGAAGAAGGTGAAGAGGTTCTGTGATAGAAACTGAGGTAGAACCAGAATTAACAGACGGGCATTCACTGGATGGAGAAAGTTGTCTATTTCAACTTTAAGTAACTTTATACAGCACGTGTCCACATCATCTCACAAGTTATAAAGATATTCATATCCACATATATATTCAACTTTATATTTATGTTCTGACATGACTTTGGTCTGGTTTAAAGATGAGGCCTGGTTGTGGAAGGCCTGAGAGCTGACAGTGCACCATCACTTACTGTACAGCCAGGCCATGTGCCAGTAAACACTAGTAGGAGACTTGCAGTTTGTATTGGTACCTGGCTCATGTTTTTGGTCTTGTTTGGTTTGTATTGATGTGCATTTTAATTTCTCTCATTCTTTTGTCTTTTAATCTGGACCATCAACACAGGACCGGAGAGGGAAAACAGAGTCTGCAAGAGATGTAAGTGAGAGATGTGGAGAACCAGGCTGCATTATATTCATGAGTTAGGAGATCTAACTGATAGTGAGTCATAAGGAATAGTTATTAGTACCACAATGAAACTGAATGTCCATTTCACCCTCTGCACCTCTGACTGACTGCTTCACCTGGGGAATGTGCACCACTTTTCAAATGACTCCTCTGTTGTTGGCTGCATCACAGACGATAACATTTCATTCAACGATCCACTGAGACATGATACTGAAGTTCAGTGGAAAATGATATAAACAGTTAATGCTGATGTTAAAGCAGATAAACCAGGTGCTGAACAGGGGTTGTACACTCCATCATTCACATTATCTATCCACCACAACATGTGCAGTCGTTAACATTTCAAAGGACACAGGCTATTGTGTTTACTCCCAGGCAGAGCAGAGTGACACAGTCCATGAAAACCTCGACATGTGTAACACACAGCAACCCGTTCTTACTTGCTATCTAGTGTTTGCTGCACGCTACACAGGAGTTTAATGTAGTGTGGAGCCACAGCGTCACAGCACAACTTAACCAGCTTCACAGGACAAAAAGCAGTCCATCTGTTCTCTCATTGCAGGGCATGTTCCTCTACTCATTTGGCAGACTTGAGAGTGCTCCCATGCTTGTTCTGTGATACACTCTAATTGGCTGTGAATGGCCCCTCAGTTCACTCAGGGCAGCCTTTGATGAGCCTGGAAGACTGGCTGCTTAAGTGGCTTTTGAGTGAAGCTTTTCACGAGAGGCTGAAAGCAGCTTGGCTGCTCTGCCGAGAGATGAACACGAGATGTTCGCTAAGAGGACGACGGGGAAGATGAGATGCAGAAACAAGAGCTCATTAACTGCAGTCAAATGTGTCTCCTCTGCCAAGAAACAAACATACAGATGGAGGTCAGAGGGCGCCAACATGATGACTTCATCCGACACAAAGGATGGGAATTTTATGTCATTTTAAAAAGGTGCAATATGTAACATCGATGTGAGAATTCTAGATTAAAACATTCAAAACTCACTTAAATGATCCACAGAATGTGAAGAAATGTCAATTATGATGTTGTCAAAGATGTCTATGTATTGTTTTGCGGACATATTGACTGAAGTTAGCGTGCCCACCAGCTCGCTCCGACCCATCCTGTCTGGTCAGACAAATCTGAAGCGCAAGTGTGAAGATAGTGCAGTGGTACAGCTCAGTCCTCCTCACCGCAGCTTCAGCTGGGAGATATGTGTAACCTGCAACCTCACAACGCAGCACAAGCTCTCTTAACTTTATTAGTCTAATAAAAAAACAAAATATGCTCACAAAATGTCAAGAAAGGAAAACAGTCTTAACCAGTTTTCCTTATTTAACAAGAATTCAAGCTAAGCTGAGCCGTGTTTACTCATCATGAAAGACATCTCATTCATGACTTCTGACTGAAATCAACCCTGACTTCACTTCTCTAGACGCTTTGTTTTTACACTGGTGATGACTCCTCCCTCTCTCGCACTCCTCTGGCGCTTCTTTCCTTTCCTGTCCCCGCCCAAAGAGTCATAGTCCTGGGCCGTGCTGTGACATCACCCCCTGGCTGTATTACCTGTCGTCACACTGGCCTCCTCAGAGTCTGTGTGCCCTCCCGATCCAGATGTGTTCGCTGCTGAGTCAAGTTCTGTTACCCGCGGTGTAACACCAACAGTCCCACATTGCTCTGAGCTCCCAGTCTGAGGAGATGGTGGGGCCACTACCTGCACAGCTAACTGAGCTAACTAGCAAACAGCAGCTAGTAGCTACAGCTGCAGTAAAGAGAACAGCAGTTAGTAGTTATACTGGTGATATGCTGCCCCCTAAGTGTTTGGAGTGACCTTTGACAGGTGGCCAGTTCTTACATAGTGCGCCTTTAAAGTCTATTCGTGGTACTGCTGTATGAGTCAGTCAGCAGCTAACAGCGTCCTGCTCTCTCAAAATAATTCAGTATAATGTAATCCAACCTGACAGTCCTGCAGTAAATCATGAAGACTCTCATGTTCAGTTTTGACTCGTATTCAGTAATCATGCCAAATACTGAATTCCCTATCGCACCTCTGTATCACATCACTCAGTGATGTGTTTCTGACCAACAATGGTTCTGCTAACAAGGCTGAAAAAACCAGCATTAAACCAGCGGTGAGGAAGAGAAAGTATGAATAATATCACTTGTTGAGGAAAAGTGAGCTGGGTTGATTTATGCAATGTGATATACCATGGGATTAAGATAATGATAGCGACTAGCAAAAATTGCTTTGTCTCTTTGACACTTACTGAGCTGAACACAATACTTTTGTTCAGTGTTCTTGTTGTTCAGTCATGTTTTATGTGTACGTGGAGTCAGTTTAAAGTAAACGTCACTGCATGTAAACCAGTTACAATTATTGATGTTTTGCTTTTGTTCTTTTATGGCCAAAAGCAGAAAAGACAGTGGTGGCAGCTTCTTCTGTAACTGACTGTGTTAGACAGGTGCTAAATGTCTCGTATCAACCACAGGCCCGAGAACTGAATCTAATCGTATCGCAGCACATTTTGTGATATTGGCAAACACTGTATCTACAAATATAACTGGTGATTTACACCCTGAGCAAATTAGTACAACAGTTAGTATTAACTACTAAGGCCTTGGTTACACATGGAAGTTGAATAGCGTAACACATAGTCGTCATCACAGTATCCGTCATACGTTTAGAAATGGAAACAGTTTCCTGTCAGTGGTATTTTGTCTGACAGAAAATTACACTACAGGAAAAATCAGCAGCATAAAGACACAAGACGAGTGCAGAGCTACAGAGCCGCTGTGCCGCCGCCGCCGCCTCACCTCTATGACTTCACAATAATTAGCAGGCGAGCCTCCTCTCTGTATTAAATCAGCACCATGCATTAATTCTAATCAGCACGTGTAGCCAAGCTTGACCAGCTGGGCCCCAGGGGCTGTACCGACTGTCTTTGTCTGTGTGTGTGTGTGTGTGTGTGTGTGTGTGTGTGTGTGTGTGTGTTCATCACGTACACAAGGCCAGCCATGCTGAACCATGCTCTTCAAGGTTCACAGCAGCTCTCTTGCTGCAGCAGAACTCTCTGTGCACCTCTTGTCAGAGCAGGTGGTCTCTGACCTTTGCAGCAGCAGACTCCTGAACACACCTGGCTGAGCTGCTCCTGGCGAGATCACTCAGTGCATATCAGCTGACATTTACTGTTATTACCTTTATCATGCTGGAGGGATTTCCCCTACAAATATGATCCTGTTTGGCGGCTTTGACTGTGAATATTGATACAAACTGATGTCCAGGAAGTGACCATCCCCTGCTGTCAGATACACACCTTATTGTACTGTGTGCTCATCACTCTTACTTCATACCAGAGCTGCATTTCAACTGTATTAATTAACTGCTAATGCAAACCAAAGTACTCCTGCTGCTTCACATTCAAAATGTAATACAAAGTGTTGTACTCCTACACTATTTGATAAACAGGGAAGAATGGAACAAGAAGAAAAGTCCACAGTGGGCTGTCAGAACTGCTTTTCTTCAACTCATCATCAACGTAGACAGCTCTTTAAACCACCCCTATGGAAAACAAAGTAACTATGTACCTTGGACTTGAGGGCCCAGTACTCCTCTGTGCCGTATTCCACATGTTTGAAAGCAGTCAGATAGTCGTAGCTGATGACGGCCGTCTAGAGACAAACAGAGCAGTGACATGTAAAGAACTGAGGAGTGGACAAACAATCATCACATGAGCATAAGCAAATATTTAAGAAACTGTGTAGTCAGTCAATCAGTTCCTGTGGTCAACTGTCTGTGTTTGTTAGAACCTCTATCTAAACCCAAAGTGGACACGTGTGCCCACTCTATCTTTCAAAATTAAATGAAATAACAATTTAATAATATATATAATATATAATAATATCAAATATATATATATATATATATATATATATATATATATATATATATATATATATATATATATATATATATATATACCTATTATAAAAATATCTAATTTTGTTCCAGTGAAGACTGATGTCATTGATCAGTGGTCGAGCTGTTGACAGGTTTTGATCTGAGGTAATGTTAAGCCAGAGTTTTGTGCGTCACCACGTGACCAAACATAGCTGCCTAACCCAAATCTCTTTCTAAATACAGGCCCCATGATGCAAACACCTGCAAAATGTCAATGGAAAGCATCAAGACAAAAACAAAGAACATCTTAAATGTCCAGGTGCATCAAATCCACAATCCCCACATCAACACTGTCAGGGCAGAAGTGTGCAGTAACTCACAGTGAGCGCAGCTCTCCCAAAGCGAATGACGCTCAGGTCATTGAGGTCCAGCTGTCTGTTGTAGAGGTAAAACCCAGAGGAGGCAAACACCGCTGTGGTCAGAGAGGAGACCTTGAGGAGTCGACCAGCCATCAGAGGCACTGTGGGAGGAGGAGGACATACATGAGGAAAAGTTCTCACAAGTGATGGAGGTTGTGAAAGAGGTGTGATGTGCAGAAATCATCTGTAAGCAAGCAGAGCTGCAACAATTAGTCGAGCGAAATAACTATTTTGATAACAGATTCATAGTTTTCCATCAATTTTCAAGCAAAAATGTGCAAAAGCAGTTTCTGTTCCAGTTTCAAGAAGTGTGAGGACTCGCTGCCTCAGACCGTAAATGAAGAGTCTTTGGGTTTTGGAACAAAAGGAGCGATTTAAAGACTTTGGGCTCGGGGAGGTTGTAATGAGCATTTTTAACAATTTTTGTGAATTGTGAATTGATGGTGATGATAGTGCCACCCTGTCTACTGTCTGTTCTTATAGTGTTTATGCTACATATTACTATCACAGTTTGTACATGTGACTATTACTCAGCAGGCTACCACCATATTACATTTAACTTTATATCATATCATTCCTGTATTTTAGCTGCTCTAACTAGATTTCGTTTCACTTCTGCTATTTTGACACACATCTGTAAGAGCACAGTCAGAGGGACTCTGAGATCTAACAATTTCATTGCCTTCGACTGCTTCACTTTAAATGTTGTGTGCGCGACAATAAAAGAACTGGAACTTAGTGAAATGTGTGGATGATAAAGTGTTAACTCAAACAGAGCCAGCAGAGGGCGCTCTCCGGGAACAACAGCTCTCAAGTCAAGCTGTTGCAGAAATGAGGAGTGTTCTCACAGCCAGCAGACAGACAGACAGCAGAGAAGTCCTCCCTGTACAACACCCAGCGCAATCATACAAATACCTGGGTGTTGTGCTGGACAATAAACTGGAGTGGTCTACAAACACGGAGGCAGTCTACAAGAAGGGCCTGAGCAGGCTCTGCTTCCTGAGGAGGCTCAGGTCCTGTAATGTCTGCAACCGGAGCACCATCTTCTTCGCTGTGGTGTCCTGGGGTGCGGGCATCAAAGCGAAGGACGCCGACAGACTGAACAAACTCATCAAGAAGTCTGTTGTTGGCTCTGAGCTTGTCACCCTGGAGGAACGGCACAGGGAATCATTCCTACCTGGTGCCATCAGACGTTATAACGTTCACTCCAAAACACACAGATAATGCTCTCTAAATTATTATTAATGTAAATAATAATAATAAAACTGCACCTTACTCTCTCACACCTTATGTTCCTCTTACCTTTTCTCTTCTACCTCTTATTTTATAGCTACTTAAGCATTTTTATTGTATATAATATTTTATTGTTTCTATGTTTGTATTTTGATTGTATTTGTACTTGAATGTACTCACTGCTATGATAACCTAATTCCCTTCGGGGATTAATAAAGTTATCTACCTGACACCCTGAGCCCGGCTCACCTGCTTTCCAAGTCTCTGATGCTGTTTCTAAACGGCTTGGAAAAAGCAAAGACAGATGCATGTGGAGTTTAGGGCCTATTGTAAAATTCTGGGCTGATAACGATGTCTGAAATATCCATTTAGCTGATACCAATAAGTTTTTCTTTGTTGTTTAATATGTTTGTGTTGCCAGGTGAACAAAGAAATGTAAAGAACAGCTCCCTACTCAGTGAGAAGAATGTTTCAGCATTTACATAGTGTTTCAAAATCTGATGGCAGGGATGTCACAAGCCAGCAGCTCAGGAATGTGACAGCAAACAATGTATGTAACACACCAGGTAAACATTGGTGAACGTCACCTTGTGTGCCGACAGGCTGGTAACAGTCAACAAGGTCCAATATCTGCCCATACAGATGCTGGGCCAAGTCATCAGTGTACCTTCAGCTACAACTCACTGTGTTCCTGCACCAGTAATGCATCTGCTGTATGAAGTCTCAAGTTTGTTTTCTTTTTCAGTACAAAGGGACAACAACTTACATCTGTTTGTACAGCCCTGTGTTGTAAAATGACAACTAAATGCACTGTGATTAACCTGTAAATGTCTCAATACAGTTACCTTTGGAAATTGGAAGAATTGGGAGACACACAGGATACAAGAGGACAACCGAAACCAAAACAGCAGCAGCAGATATCTACATGTTTACTTCCTGAATCCTCCACTGTGATAACCAGGCTCTCTGTAATACATGTACAGTCTTAAAACACAGGCTGAGCTCATCCTGATGACGTCATCAAAGTTAGTCTGATTTGAGTAGCACTGAACTTCATCTGGGGAACTCAGCTTCACCATGGTGCATTAATAAATCTAGCAAACAAACGCCTTCTCGTTCAAGCACACACGCTTGTGTGTAGTTAAATCACAGACGGTACATGCTGGACATCAGCAGAAGCCTCTCTTCAATTCGGCATTCACCCCAAACAGACAGTGACAGTTTTTCTTAGAAATCATAACCCTCAAAGCAAATCCTCCTGTCACTCCCGCAGAGCTGGATGTATGTGGAAGAAGGATGACGAGGAGGAGGGTGAGTGCTGCTTGATGGTGTATGTTCAGGTTATAGCTGTGATATGTGTCAGGAGCAGTGACTGCAGCGCACAGCAGCGTGTGTGGCGCCTGTTACCTAAAGATGACTGAGGCGTGTGTTACGTAAAGACGTGCGGTGTGTCGCAGCAGCAGCACTGGACCTTCCTCTGTCAGAAACAAGCGTTAAACACGAAACATGCTCATTCAGTTAGCTGTTAGCTTACCAGAGTGTCCACACGCCTTCTCTCTGTCAATTACCGGTTTTTTGTTTTGACCTCTTCGGCTTCACTTTTACACGTGAGAGCGGTGCATTGTGGTTGATGTAGTTCTACGCAGAAAGGCAGCTACAGTTAAATGTGCTATCCGACCCGAACAGTTGGCTCACACGGACCCAGGTGCTGGCCTGTGTGTGGCCCGTCACTCGGGTGCAGGTGTGTGTGCTGGTCCAGCAGGGTGTGAGTCTGTGGGTCGCTCCGTGTGATGCATTAGAACTACAGCTCGGGCGAACACGATGACGTTTATCACACGCGTCACACATGATGCCCAGCTGTTCACATAAAACAGGATTGGCTCCGCCCATATCCATGACGTCAACCGTGCTTCATTCAAGACAAGTGGGAGCTTCTGGCCAGTGTCCAGTGTAAAGAGCCTGTAACTGATGGAGCCTGTTCAATATATTGTACCATTTTTATACAGATGAAGGAAAACATATTTCACATGTTTAAATTGAAGGGATAAAAATGACTTGCTGTCTTTGAGACACTTTAGTACTGCAGGATTTTCAATGGTGGTAAGCAGTTAACAGGAGGAAGTAATATTGTGTTACATTTAAGGTAAAGAATGTTCTTTTAAACTTACCAACATGTATGAAAGTCTGGAATTATATCAGACACAACCTAATCAGGTGACATATGTGTTGCAATACACACACATCATTAGTACATCCAGAAATACAAAGACTAAATCTCAACATCCAGATCCTCAACTGCTTAAACATATAGTCTGAAACACTGTGAGCAGAAATAAAATAATGCATCTTGTCAAAACAGATGGAAAGGCTCTGTTGGAGCTATTTGTTTGTTATTTTTGCTGATAATAAGTTGTATTTTTTGTTTGATTAAATAAAAAAACAATTTGAAATAAATCACAAAAACCAAAGGAACGTTGAACGGACATTGAACTTTTCTTGCCTGTGTACATTACAAGCCCATCGTGCAGCTGTGGCTCTTTGATTTTTATTTTGAAGTTTGATTTAGATTACCTGACAAATGGCCACTACAGGCTCATATGTCTGACTGTGAAATATTGAACTGGGTGGGAGTCAACAGAGACCCCAAACATTACTGTAGAGGAGCACATCTTTATATCAGTTTCTAGAACCTTTGCCAAGATGGTAAAATAAATCACTCAAGAAATGATGTAGTCTGACTGTCACACTGTACTGCAACAGAAGGGAATCCGGATATATGGATTCAGATAGTCAAGTTTTTGAAAAATGATAATAGACTTTGAATTATGTAAATTGTTGCCTGGTACAAATTATATTTCAACATATTCTGTAACCAGCTTCATCCCACCACTGACCGCTAACATTACATGCAGCTCGTGCTTCCAAGCAATCCTTGTTTTGGTAACAGAATAACCATCAGCAGCCATCAGCTGAACTTAGATCTTGGTAACAGTTTGGTCAACAGACTTGAAAATATGTTTGGGGTTGGTTCAGAATGTTAGTGTTTACACTGAGAGGAGCATGATCCAAAATGCCAGTTAAAGTCATTGCCAGATAAGAGATTAGTGTCAATTACAACCAACCCAGTGGGCAACAGCTAAAATTGCCTGGCTGACCTTGGATTTATGCGCCTGCTTGGCCCTTTTATGCAAAGGATAACCTGCAGGAGTGTATTGCCCCCTGGTGCACAACAGTAGGCATGTCCACAGACACTAGTGGAGGAAGTCATCAGATTTACTACCACTAGATTTACTTATTACTTTACTTTTACTGAAGTAAAACTTTTAAAACCACAAGATAAAATACCACAGTACACGTAAAATACTTTATCCAACAACATAACACACAGTGGAATTAAACACTTTATTATTGCCATACACTGGGAATAAGCGAGTGTTTCATGAACCTCGCAATGTTAGAATTAGCCTGTTTACTGTTGATGTTGTGTGACAGGATGGTTACAGGAGGTAAAACAGTATGACCGATAATAAATAGACATTACTACTGGACAACCCAGTAAAACAATGACAATAATGCTCTGGCCCAAATTCACTGATGGTGTAGGAACTGTCTCCACTCATAGAGACTTAAATATATACACCAACACTTGTGTGCTGCAGTTTTCTTATGGTCCTGAACATAATGGCAAAAATTTCAAATATCAGGGAGCTGAAGCAGCAAAAACATAGTCATAGTGAATCTGGGCCTGAGAAGAAGAAGCACATGTTTGTCTGTCTCATTCACACAGCGGTACCACAGAACTTCAGTCTATTTCACTGTCTTTGTTCAACTTTTGCACTCCATATGGACGTCTGTTCCTCTGAACCTGGAGCTGAAAACACACAACAGGCAAGGCAAGATTAGGATGTGATACATACAGAATATCAATATTTTCAGGTTCATCCTCACGTCATTTTGAAACTATCATGTTTGCTACAGATTCCAAAAACATTTTTTGCCTTTGTTTTATTCATGTTTCCATCTGCTGATACGTCAGAGATTTCTCTAGGTTCGTGGAAGACTCAGGTGAATGAATTTGGCATGAGGGCTGTCCTCACAAAATATGAAATTTCACATCATATTAGACAATTTTTGTGTCCGTGTACAATAAGCTGGATGGCTAGAGCAGCAACCATTAGGTCTGGGGAGTCAGTAGTAGTAGTTAATTTTAATGCTCTCCACATTGATCTACATTCATCTGGCTCATCATCATCATCAGAAACTCCAGCAATCTGAGCTTCGATTGTTCCATTAATAAAGACCTCTATACCCACAAGACCTTGATTGGTGATGGAGGATAAGTGTCCTTTTACCTTGGCTCCCTCCAGCACGTGCATGTCTTTCTGAAGTGCGTTGTTCAGTCCTTCCTCTGATGAGAATCCAACCCAGCAGAACCCTCTGTGGAAGCCCGTTTCTTTATCCTGGCACAGCACAAAGCACACAGTCAAACACACAAACACAAGCAACTCATGCAAGATTTTGAAGGTTTGGCAAGAATAAAAAATCAAACAAGATTTTCACTGGGATGGATCAAGAAGTTTTGAGTCTCTGTGTACCAGACTGACAAAAGTCAAGGAAAAGCTGCCGGACAGATGAACACACTCAAAAATCTAAAACACTGAAGTATGAAGAGAATAGAATTGAAAAATTGCCCTCAGTAATGAAAAGTATTATTCATTAGTAGTGTTATTAGTGGACAGTGATAGTACAAGGCTGTTAAAAGACAATTACAATATATCAACCTTTATTCTCACTGCACACGCCAAATATCAGAACTACAGGAAGCAGTTCTGCATCCAACCAGTGCACACAGCTGTGCACTCTATCAATGACTTTATGTATAGAATCAACAATATATCAGCACAGTAAGAAGAGGTGTCACTGTGATATATGATACAGTACATCTATGATTTATACAGAATGGACAGATCTAATATATAGCACACATGTTGTGACAACTTACAAATGGGAGAAGACACTTCCTCACAGAGCCGAACTGTCCAAAGTACTCCTTCATCTCCTCTGAAAGACAACAGGTCCATGTCATGTTCTCCAGCACACACTGATTTTATTGTGTTTAACTGGACAGATAATGTCTCGATGTCTGAGCTACCAGAGGTCAGTTTATTGAGCACACATGGCTTCAGCTAATGTAGTATAACCTCGTCTTATACAGCAGTCCAGCCCCGAATGTTACCTTCACACAGTCACAATGTTAAAGTGTTGTAATGATCACATCTCCTCACATGAGGAGGCTTCATGTTAGCTAACACAGTGATGGCGAGGCTGCGTTCATCACGCAGCGACGTATATAAACCACAGTGAGCGTCTACAGACGCAGAGCTGTCTGTCACTATGTATCAAAGACAGTTTAAACAGGTTCATTAACTCACTGCCGGCCACAGTCCATGGGATTTTAGACACGAACACCTCGAAAACCTTCTTTGACGGCGCCGCCATGTTTCGTCCTTGGTATGCCACTCTGACCTATGACGCAGGGTCACGTGACGTACACCGGTACAGATACGTCACAGAAGAATAATTTAAAAATTAACTCGATCATCTTTCTTACATTATTTTCATTTCCTACGTGTATATTGTTTGAACTGTTTAAATAAATCGAGGCGAAAAAGCTCCTGAACAGACTTGAGGTCAAAGGTCAGTGACGTCATGGCCAAGATGGCAGCCTCCATGGTGGAGAGTGGAGAAGATGCATTCAGGAAAATATTCAAGTTTTACAAGAGAAGAAACCCTCCGCCGGATTTCAGCGATGTCATCGACTTCTCCAAAGGTGTTCCGAGTGACAAGGTGAGGGGCATGTCGGGCCAGGACCATGAAGACGGAACCATTCACCAGAATCACGTGGTTTAGTCTGGGTCTGACTGACAGCTTGTTGAACATGAGCACTCTTATAAATAGCTGAATAATAAAAATGAGCAGAAAGACACCTGAAAGCACGTGAATCAGGACTGTAGATACTAGCTGATGTTGCTCACACACTTTAGAGAAAGTAGTGAAACCATAAATGTAAAACTACAACACACAGTTAGAGAAGAGAAGAAGAAGAGACCAGACACTTTACATTAACAACCTGCAGGGTTGTTATGGAAATAACATCTCATACAATGTCATTATACCATGGTAACTATCATTATCTCTCTATATATATTAGTATAATTTCACAGTGTGGTGTGTCTGTGATTGATAGATAGTTCCAGCTAAATTGGACCCTGCTGCAGTGAGTGACGTGGAGGCTGCCAGGGTTGGATTACAGCCTGTCAGAGACTGGAGAGCCTTCGGGCTGCACGGCTACCCAGGTAAACACAGGACAGTAAAGACGGTGAGACAGAGAGATCTTTAACACGTCTTCAAGATCTTTTATCAAGCTCAAATACCGAGAGCTCGACACACTCTTAGATCAAGACTTAATTTAGTATTTACTTGGAGAGAAAACTGAGGTGGAGTAATAAACATGTCATGTGACACATTTTAAAGATGCTGAATGAACAGCACACTTCCAACAGACATTCTCTCATGTGGTGTTTTGATGTTGTTGGCTGAGAGCATGTCTAACACATCATTACAAGATCTCCCATAGGCTCTCAGCTGGGTTGAGAGACATTTTGTTTCTGTGACTCAGTACTGTACCATTGTGTGTTGTTTAGGATTCATCTTCATCTCCAACCCATTCCTGCGGGGCTCCCAACCCCCCTGGGTCAGACAGTGTCTAAAGACCTACCCCCAGAAGCCCAACGTCTGCAACCTGGACATGCACATGTCTCCCTCTGACACCCAGGACATCTGGGGCAAGAGTGTCCAGGGCCTCAGGTGAGACTAGCTGTTGTTCTCTCCCTCTGATTGGATCTGTCTGACCAAACCTGGGCCATCTAACTGATTTTAGTTCCTGATCATCTTGCAGGCGTCCACAATATACTTTTCAGGCAAATTGTAGAGACTGCGGTATTTAATGTCCTCTTACGTCTGTTTCCAAACATCTGGTTCTGCTGCAGCAATTTTCCTTTTAATAACTGGCCACTGTGAGTCTGACAATGTTATAGCAGCTCTTTAATAAATACAGTAATTGGTGGAATACTCTTCCTCTGACAGCGTTCAGTTGACATGCTCATTAACAGTGTACTGGTCCCAGTTCCCAGCCCCCGGCCTCTGTACAGTAAGTGCTGTCTGTGTTTGATCCTCTACACAGGCGCCCCAGCCCTGGAAAGAGAGAACCAAAGACTCTCCTGGAGAGACTGCGCTGGGTCACTCTAGGCTATCATTACAACTGGGATACCAAGGTAAGAATGAATGCCAGTATTCTGATCATAATATCAGTATATTTACATTACAAAAATACAACTGACCGACAGACAAAGGGTTCAGAGACAGGGTCATCATAGGTGAGGTGAAATGCTTGATGTCAAAAATTAAAAGTGAGAAAAAAGAGCGTTACATCGTAGTAGTCATGTAAAGCCTCAAGTCCATTCTGTTTGTCTCAGTGCAGAAGGAAGTAAAACAAAGTAAATAAATCACTTACAATTCAAATAACATTTCAGGTGTTTGTGGTATTTTCCATGTTTTTCAGAAGCATGTAAAGAGAAAGTCAATAATTCTATCATATAAATTTATGTGACCATTCAAATTTGGCCAGAAATTAATTTTGCTTGTTGCAATTCTCACTCATTTTGTCTCTTTAACTCTTACATCTGTAATATTAGCTTAAAATGTCCAAACAAAAACTAAAAGAGATTACAATCCCATTGTCTAAAACCACTGGAGTTTATGTGGTTATCAACTTCCTCGTGGGCCATCAGGAGAGTTTGGACACACATTGTGTACCACCTGTGCCATTGTTTCAGTACATTTACAGTTTTTTAGATTATGCTTTTATTTTGAAAGATTTGGTCAAAAGAGATGGTGCACAGGCTTATGATTTTCAGTGAGTTGTTTACTTTACTTATACATAAAAAGTCATGTCGTTAAACATGTGACAGTCTGTTATGACGTGTCTCTTCATGTTGACCAAATGTTTCCTTCACAGACTTACTCGGCCAACCACTACACTCCTTTCCCAGCTGATCTCCACCTGCTGTCCCTCCATGTGACAGCTGCCTGTGGCTTCCCGGGGTTCAACGCAGAAGCTGGAATCCTCAACTATTACCGATCTGATTCCTCTCTGGGAATCCACGTGGATGAATCTGAACTAGATCACAGCCGACCACTGCTGTCGTTCAGGTGAGAGGGGAGAATTAAAGTCTGCTGAGAGGAAGTGATTCTCCAGAGACTAATAATATGCCCTGGTTACCTACAGATAAATATTCTAATCCCCTCGCTGTTGTCGTCTTACTTGGTAGTTTTGGCCAGTCAGCCATCTTCCTCCTGGGAGGCACCTGCAGACAGGACCCCCCCACCGCTATGTTCATGCACAGTGGGGACATGATGGTGATGTCAGGACAGAGCCGCCTCCTGTACCATGCTGTTCCCCGCATCCTTCCAGCACCTCAGGGACATCCAGCCTCAGAGATGGAGGGCTGCAGTCTGGGTTCATCCCTGCAGGACAGCACTGTGGTGCAGCCGGTGTCAGAGGAGGACTGGGCGGTGTGCTCCAGGTACATTCAGAGCTCCAGAGTGAATGTGACTGTCAGACAGGTGCTGGGGCCTGGGCAGAGCTTCCCACAAACACCCTCTTCTCACCAAAGGACTGATGCAGGACAGCCAGGAGGGTACCACGATGACCCAGCAGATGGAGAGACAGGGAAAAGGAAAAGGAGTAGTAGCTGTGACTCTGTGGAGACATGACACAGTCCTCCTTTGCAGTCATATTGAATTACTTGTCATCTTGCTGAAATGCAGAAGCCACTCATGTCTGATGTGGTCTTAATACTGGGTCAGTTGTTAGCATTTGTAAATACAGTGGTCTACTTACTGAGAACAGGAAGGTCCAACCACCTTCTACTGGCATGTCTGGGGTAGCAAACAGAACCATAACCCACAAGCAGGTAGCAAAACCAAAATGTAGTCAAGCCCGTAAACTTTATATTGATTTGTTATGAAAATCCCCAAATTTGCAAAAAAAATAACTTAAGACTGAAATTTGGGGAAGTTTGTACAAAATCCAGAATGTTAAACAAACATCATCATGAAGAACACTGTAGATGTGTGTGACGTCAGGTCTGTGAGTGGTTCAGTGACATCATGAGATCAGATGTTATCAAACTACACTCACACAGTCCAGATTAAACAGTATTTTCAAAACTTAAACTGTGGCTGTTGTTCATTTAGTCATGAATAGTTAGTGTTACAGAGAAGAGATGGAAAATACACACACAACATTTTAAAATGCTTCCTGTAGGTCACAATATGTTTTCTTTTTTTTTATTAGACCCCCTATCAACCATCACTTGTTGAGCAGATCAGTTGTTAGTTACAGTGTCTGCAGGAGGAACACACATTGTTGCATTTCCAACTCCAGCGCATCATCAGAGGTACATGTTAGATCATTATATCCGTCCACCAGTAACAGGCTTGGAATGAAATTAGTTAGTCACAGCACAGTGGCATCGAAAGATGAGAAATAGATGAGAAACAGAAGGCATATAAGATGACTTCACACACACTGCATATGCTCATCCAGTCCTCATTCATGGGAATGCATCAATTATTGTATATGTGAAAGATGATTTAAAATAAAATTGGCAAAAGTGCAAAAAGGCAACATCAAACGAACTTAAATAATCACACTACCAGATATTAGCATGAGAAGTGCCACAGCAGTGCTTCTGATTGGTTCCTGTTTCTTCTGTTGAGATGGAGGCTGCACATGTTTTTATAAAATATGTTTTAGTTCATTTCTTATACATGAGGAAAACCACTTTATATCATGTTACATTTGGGTTTTTGTGCTCATTATAAACCAAAGTATGCCATCATATCAATAGAAATATATATTAAAATTCATATTTAATACTTATCCAGCATTGAGCTTTCATTCTCATTAAAAGCCCCTTGCTGTCTGCGCCGTACGCTGAGTGTTCATGTCAAACGGTACGAGAAGAAGAATGAACTCATGTCCTCAAATCTCCACGGATCCATTCAACCACCATTTTGGCAACGTCTCTTCCTGCATCCAGAACGAAGGCGTGGCGGAAACTGTTCTCACACAGTCTAAAATCTCCATGTGGGAAGTCCTTCTTGATGTCATGATAGTACTGAACAGGGCACCAGTGGTCTGTAGCTCCATAATAAAATATCAGCTGAAAAAGGGAACACACACATGGTTGAATACACAATAACAGCTGAAAAGAACACAAGTAAACCATCTACTCACAAGTCAAGCAAACACGTCTTTATGTTCCATGTGGTTATCCAATACTGACTAGTAGCTGTTGAGTACAGACAAGTGTTACAATGTGATGGCACAGGTAGGTCTTTCTTACCTTTTTGAGATTTTTCTGAATGGTTATGTTGTCTCTTTCCAGAACTTTCCTCATCTCCTGCCCACCCATGTACATAGCATTAGCTACAAAGACAAACACAATCACACTGATCTAGTCATTGCTTTATTCCAGACATTCTAGAAATATTAATCCAGCAACAGACACGTTTTGCTTTAACTAGTATGAGGTAAATGTTGTCTGCACAATGTAATGGCTATAGAATAATGACACCATACGCATTTAGATTGGTTCCCTATAAACATCTACGCTATTTTGTCTGCCAACCAGGGTCAACATCTCCCAGGACAATAAAAGCTGACTCGGGATCCAGTCCAGTTGGTATTCTGGCACCATTTAATCACCATGCTTTCATATCTCCATTATAGACCAACATGACCAACAAACAAATTGATGATGATGAAAATAATAATAATAATAATAATAATAATAATAATAATAATAATAATAATAATAACAATAATAATAATAATAATAATAATAGTTGCAGCCCTACACAGAGCTGATTTAATACCACTATAACACATTCTCAATAAAGAGTGAACAGTATACGCATCAACGTAGTAACGAAGCACAACCAACCTGCACAGTCTCCACTGAGTAAACCAACAGTAGGCTGAACCACAGTGTGGTCCAGAGAGCGGATTCCACCAAACACCAGTTTGATCAGGTTGGCTTTGAGGCTCTCAGGCAGCAGAGAGAGCAGGAAGAGAGGCAGGTAGGCCACATAACGCATGTGACACAGCACAGGGGTCATGACTTTCCCCTGAGGAGTCTGAGCCATGCGCTCAATGGTGGGAAACAGCATGACGGCCTTCAGAATCTGTGTTAAGACATAAAGGTTACAAAAGACACTTTTCAGCGTATCCCTTTCGAAGATAAAGGGATAGGTGGTAAAAGATTCACTCTGAGATAAGAACATGTAGATTATAGACCCCCCCCCCTAAATATAAAACAGTCATTTAATAAGCTTCCTTTTAGCATGAAGGCCGGACACAGAGGGATGTTTGAACAGCATCTGGCAGACTGCTCTGTTTAAGACTTTTCTAGGTACAGGTGTCACTAACTCCTCTTCATCATGTCATCCTGTGGCCATCAGGCCGATTTTGAGATGGTGACTAACCTTGAGTTCAGGATCTCTCTTCATCAACTCCAGAATAATGTAGCAGCCGATGGAGTGTCCCACCAGGACCAGGCTGGTTTCTCTGGGAACATGTTTCCTGAGGAAGGCCAGCTTGTGTTCAATCTGCCCGTTCAGACCGAACACATCACCCTCTGCTGCTGAGGAGGCATCTGGATTAAAGAAAAGTGAAAAATCAGAACTAGCAGTGTCTATGTCTGGACCTTATCTCCACTCAACACAATCCCCAGAACAAAATGTTGGTGTCTGTAAACCACATATGTTCATATTTGTACGTTTCATATGTGTCGTATCAACATTACTACAATACCTGGCATATAATGCTCAAATTATTCATATATGTGCTGACTTCATGTCAGGAAGTGGATGGTGTGGGGTGAAAGACAGTTGGGTGAGATGGCTGTCGTGGTCACTGTTTGAGATGGCGTTTCAACATTTGTAAGTGTGAAACTTCAGGATATTTATAACAAGACGTCGGGACAGTTCTCACTCTTGTTAGTGGCAACAAAACTGGATATTTTTGACTAGATGTCGGGACAATTTGGAGCATCACGATGTTTCACTGTGGACATCGTCATATGCCAGTTCCAGAGACATCACCCAATCCTAGTTGCAGCATAAAGAAACTTAAACATAACAACCCCAAACTTCCAGATATGATAGGTGTGATGAACATTCAACTGATTATTCATGCACCCTCTTCCAACGTACTGAGGTCAGCCTGGGAACCCTGAGGTGAAGAGAATAATCTGTACCTTCTATCATATCCATGGAGTCTGGTGGCACACAGTGGCCAGCATGGCTTACAGCCCACACTGGGTGGCGGTATCCAAACATACTGTGAAGTGTTTGCATGAAGGTTGTGTAGAAGCCCACAACACCTGGGTTACCTGTATGGAGACAGCAGAAGTTTAGCATATTTCCCTGTTTAAAGGAGGGTGAATATAGTGCTGGATTGTTTCCAAAAACCTGCTCATTTAAATCTATCAGGCAGCACATGTCTCTAATTTCCAAGCTTTAACGACTAAATTATTTTAAAAAATAAATCAGTGTTTAAGTGTTACGGTTTCATCAATGATGGTGTGTATTTGTATTTAACTACTTCCTACCACGGGTTGACCGATATGTTTGTTCAGGGCTGATAACAATACTGTTTATTTGTAAGGAGACCGATAACTGATATTTGGAACAATATACATTAGCAGTAAAAATAAAAATCTTAGTGTCAAAATTGAAATTAACCAGTGAATGTAACTAAAATGTTCTCAAGTAATATACTTAAGTACAATTTTGAGGTAATTTTGCTAAAATGCTTTATATCGGCCCAGATAATTGGCCAGGCTGATAATCACACCGTCACCTTCCACGCATGTCTGTGATACTGTAAATATATAATGTAATATATTAATAATATGTTTTAATATATGGAAGGAATCCTTATATGTTTGACAATACACTGCAATATATTGTCAGTTTGCTCAAGAATACATGATAAAATATAAGGAATGTGTATTTTGGTTATACATGTCTCCATAAAAGAGGGCCTGCTCCATCTGAAGATAATAAAGGCTTGTTCTAAGGTAAAGAAAGCACAATTATTCTTAGATTCAGGTGAATATACATTAATGTAAACATAATTATGAATATTATATATTCTCCATTTCTGACAATAGTTCTCCCTAAATACTACAAACTGGACCGTCCGATGTGAACTAAAAATGAATAAAAAAAGATTTCTTCTTGTTAATACTGTACTTGAGTGCTGCAAATGTTTGAATACATAATAGTCATTAGACTCACCTGGAACGATGAGAAAAAGCACCTTGTGTCCAGAGTGTAACTGACAGGAGCCAAACTTAAGGAGCTCTGTGACGGCTCCACAGCAGTAGATGAAGTCCGTCTGTGGTTCATCCCTGTCTGTCACCATGTTGTCCATCTCATTAGCTCTGAGTGAAAATGATGAGTTGCTACATTTTCATTTTGTTAAGAATAAGTCACATTTAATACAATACTCTACAATACTACAATACTCTGTGAGCATCTTTAATCCATTCAATCACATGGTCCATACAGGTCTGTTGAGGAGGTGTGACTGTATTACTACCATGCAGTACAGCTGGTTCTAATAGCTGGTACAGTTTATCAGCAGGGTCCAAAGGTAATACACTTCAGCACCGTCACAGGTCAACAAGCGAGTCCTGCATGTTGCTGCTGCTCGATCAATTCAGTAAGTTTCCACCAGTGAAGCTTAAACAGCTTTAAAGTGGAAGAAGGAACAACTACATTACTGCCATTTTAACTTATCTGGTACAACTATAGCTAATTTTGTTGATGCCGAATAAAAGAACAGTTGCTTATTGTAAAATTACGTTTGTGTTAAGAGGTTTTTATAAAGCAGGCACCTCCACCAATACGAAGCCGTGTTCAATTGACATATTTTTAAGTTGAGTTTGGTGTGAGAGCAACACTCGTACTGACAGCAAGTTAAATTAGTTACAATCACAACGTACACGGTGACGTTAGCTTAAATCCCAGTCGCTGCTTTTCCGACACTATTTGCCAAATATAACGTAGAATACCAAATAATCTTTTACCTCTTAATAACAGGATGAAGATTAAGATGATATGCTTCCCATTGATTGGTGCCTCCTGTTAGCTGCCCCACTGTGTGAATACTTCCTGCTTTGCACATTGCTGGATTCTGATTGGTCGGTTTTACGCCCGTCCCATAATACCTTTCTTCCTTTAGTTAAAGGGCACAAGCCCGGAAATGAACGTGCTGAATGTGTGAAGCAGGAGAAACTTTATCAAGTTTAAGCTCAGTATACCTTTACACAAAATGTTTTTATACTCATAACAACTTTCAATGGGCTCAATATATTATTTGCACATGAGTATAGTATGCTATATTTAATCAGTTTGACTGAAATATTTATCTCAATGCGTAGTAGGATATACCTGCTGTTCCCTCCTAAGTTCTTTTTCTTGTGGTTTTTATGTGATTAAACAACGTTGTGGTGTTGCCAGTGTCGCAAACAGGCTGATGTTGCACACCGCCCAAGTCATGCACATGACACGACAACAGCACAGCAGTGGAGAGGCAGAGAGTAGACGTACATGTGATTCTGAAATACAGATGTGTGGGTACAAGGTAGAAGAGAGGCACTGAAACTGAGTATTGGTAGTATGTTTAACTGTTATGATCCTAGCCTGGGGTCAGGCTCCCTCCAAAGGGGCCCAGGGTAATTCAAGGGGTTGTGGGAGGATTGATGTGGGGAGGAGGAGAGCATGTTCAGCCTTACAAATCTTAGTGGGTTTAGATACAAGTGGCCCCAAGATGCTGCTTTCTTTTCTTTTCTTTTTTGTTGTAAGGGCTTGTCAGCTTTTTAACAATGCATTCTATTTTATAAGCTTATTGTTTATTTTTTTGTCAAATATCTGAAAAATCATCCATAGCCATAGCTGTAAAAAGTACAATATTTTCCTGAAATGTAGTGTAAAAAATTGTATTGTAGTACTTGAGTAAGTGTACTTACTTTAAAACCCTGGTTAACAGTTGTTACTGTGCTTTAGTTGTGCCTTCCCCAACAAAGTTACAGTTAATCATACTTCACAAAGCACAGTGAACCTGGAGCGAGGGTGCAGTTGCCTCCATATGTGCATAACAGCTAATAAAGTATTTTTCTGTTCTGTAGAGTGTGTTGTGCACAATCAGTGACACTCAGACAAACTTTAGGAAAAGCCCCTCCCTCCCCCAATTTCACTTTATTAGTTTCTGACACTGGGAAATAGGGATTGGATTGGGATTGCTATCTCTGAGCTACTTTTTTAACCAATCACACATATTTAGGCAATTCAATGTGATCTCCTTTTGATAAATTTAATCTAATTTACAGAATATTTTTCACTTCCATTTATTTAAATAGTTTAAGTTTAGTTTGATAGTTTGAAACCCCCCTGGTGACACCCATCTCCCACTTTGAAAGCCCCTGTGCCAGAGCATCGGGGAAAAAAATGAAAATTAACAACTGCAAAGGAATGAGTCATTTGGATATTACAATATCTCATATATATGAAATTATGTGTCAATCAGTGTCTCACCACTATTATAAAGACCACCTTAGCTAGTAATAATGCTCGGTATGAAAGGCTTCTGGTTAATTATTTTAATTAGAAAATGTTGAGGCAGTATGACAAACACAAAAATTACATTCAGTATAGTTTCAACATCTAACTTACATGCAAAATATCGGTAGGACACAGTCATATAAATCTCACATCAGAATAACTTGTTTCAACTCAAATGAAGTTTATACAACATTTAACAAGTTTCTTTTTTCATCAAACAAAAAGTAATCTTTTTTCACACAGACAGACAATTTGTTCAGCCATAACGAAACCACTTCATCGAGAGCAGCATGATTCAGCGCCTGGAGTGCTTCGGCCATTCGTTAAAAGACTTCCAACGGAAGGGTAAAGGAATTTCAATGTCCATCTTTCTATTGCTCACTTTAAGGTATGGTGCTGTGCTCTCGGAAGTCCTTCTCATAAGATCTACAGCCTCATTAAGTCCTCCATAGAGGTGTGACTGAAAAATACTGATAAGCTCCTTGGTATCATTATTTACACGCTCCATATTTAAAGCATTATATGCCACTTGAATCTTCCGTTTTGTAAGGTCTTTATATTCAGCCACAGATATCTTTGCCTCCTCAATGTGTTGCAAAACCTCTGCATGGATGCCATCAACTTGTGGAGCAATTTCCATGTTTCTATCTTGTAGGTAGGTGATGATCTCATCGCCTTTCTCAATAATCACCTTGACGAGGTCATCAACCGTCTTGCGAAGCACATTGAATAACCTGAGCACTGAACGTTCCAGCTGATCAGAAACAAATCTCTTAGAAGACTCCAGTTTATCCATGATCTTATTTCCATTAACGGCAACATCAGTTCCAGGAATGGTGAACTCCATTTCCATGATGTAATTAGATTTCTTCTTCATGAGGCTGATAAACCTTTCGGGCGCCCTGTCAGTGGCTACTGATATGGACGAACGAGCTCGCTGGAACATCTCCACGATCGAGAGCTTCTCTTCAGAACCGGGCACTGTAAACTCTCTGTACCTCAAAAACTGTCTGGCTGCATCTAACAAGGCATTAATCTTATCTTCAATGTATGTCGAGATTAGTCTAGCCTCGTGAGCCAACCTGTCTATAACAGTCTGCATTCTCATGGACATCAAGGTGTCAGAAGCCCTCCTGTACATGTCTTGTCCTTGTTCACCAATGTATTTGATTGGATCTGGCAGTGAATATTCATGATAGGCCCTCTCTATAATATTGGAAATTGTGTTTTTCAGCTTCATGCCACCACGGTTGAGATCAAAGCCAAAGTGGGCCGTGTGATACTTGTTAATGAACTTGAGCACAGCATCGGTCATAGCAGGAATCCTGTCCTTGGTCCCTTCAGTCACATCATGGAGGAAGTCCCAATTCCATGACGTCTGTAAGATCAACTTCTCAGAGTTTCTAAGAGTGGCTTTGGCAGTGAAAACATCAGTATCCTTTTCAGGAGCAGACTGAAGTTGAGGGAGGACATTTAGAAGAATAGTGGTTAGAACAGTGCCAAGTTGCATACATATAGCATCAATCAAATTGTAGATTTAAGAATGGTTTGCTGTTGACAACAATATGCACATAAAAGAGTCTTACCAGGTAGCGACTGAACAGTTTTCCATACAACTGTGATGCAGACCTCCGCTGAAGATGCAATCCAAGGAAACCAGATGACGGTGAAGACATAGATGCAGTGATGCCATCTTTGTGGGAAGCAAGGCGGATGACTACATCGAAAAATGTTGGGCTGGTGATGTCCACATTAAGAGTATGACGAGGTTCCCTTTGAAACAGAAAAACTGGTGTTAGTAGAGAACCTTTCAAGTATGCAGTAAAGCAGGCTTTGGGTATAAAAACTTACACTGTATCAGTCACTGGGATTTGGCGCTTCATCCTGAGAAAAAAACAAAACAACAACTATATATTAGGCTACAGGAAGTCAGTTATCTTGCTCAACCAAGCATACATACATTAGCTTGTAACAACACCAACCAGAGCTCCTGCTCAAGATAAGGATTCTTGTTAATTTCTTCCTCAGAGCAGCTCTGACAGCTCTCCTAACCCGCAAGTTTTGGCCAATAGTTTTACTTTTTTATTATTATCATTATAGAGAGGGGGGTTAACATGCAGCAAAGGGCTGCAGATCAGATATGAAACCTGGGCAGCTGTGGCGAGGATGCAGCCTCTGTAATTGGGATGCCTGCTCTACCAACTCACTGCCCTGAGGCCCATAATTTTAATCCTAAAATAAAAGGTGTCTGGTGCCCTGTTTACACTTATCATTCAAGTACTTCATATACAGATTAAATCCAGATATGATTCACAACACTTTAAATTACTCATAGCCAGATATACTCATCTGTTGGCCACATCCCAAATCTTTTTGCAATCTGTTTTGTTTTTCCTGTGCTACATGAAAATCAGGGTTAACTGTCCTCCAGTCCAGATGGTGGTGGTAATGCACCAGAAGCTGTTTGGTGACTGGTAACAAAAACATAAAAAAAGGAGTAACATGTTCAACAACATCTTCAGCAGTTTAATTACAACAATAACAATTTAGCTAGCTAGGTAAAAACTACCCATGAAGTGACAGAGAGAACGAGCTGATTTAAGTGTAACTTCCATTGCCATCATAGTAGGAACATCATTGGAGGCCACACACGCGGCTGAAAATCAGGAGGAGTATACTGTAGCTTTTGTCTTGCAGAGACAGATGCTTTTACACCTTTACAATATCTGGATAGAACAGGTCTGATTCCATCTAAAATGCTTCTTGGATGCGTTGACTCTTTGCTTTTTTTGAGATTGGATAGCCATCCAATTTGACCTAGTTAGTAAGTCAACTAACTTGTTCAAATTAATGAGATAGAATTATGAAATTTAAAAATATCTGATAAACAGTCAGAATTATGAGATAATTATGTTGACCACCTGAGTATTTTTTAATATCACGACAAACTTCATTTTTTTATTTATATGGCAGAAATGTTCTACCATATAGATATCAAAGAATAGAATAAGAAAATGAATCAAATTGAATAAAGACAAAATATTCTCTTCACACTTACCTCAGGTTTTGTGCCAAAACATGTTGCCAGTTGACATTTACATCACTATGAATCAAGTTGCACATTCCATTTAAACTGAGTACTCCATTATCAAATCCAAAAGTTGCACTGGCTGGGGGAACATAAGCAAAATACATATTAAATAACTTGTAATGTCCTCGATCTAGTAATTTACAAAATATTGTTGTATCAAATAAAGTTGCGTGTGTGCCACTCTTACCAGAAAGATCATATTCCAAGAATATTATGGTGGAGGTACAGATGGAATTCAGAGAAGTTACGAGCATCGAGTCCTTTTTCTCCAGGTCGGCAGTTGTTGACACATTATAAATAGGGGAGGAAACCTTCAGAGTGGCACTCAGGGCTCCAAAAGCTGGGATGAACACACTTGAAGGCAGATGTAGGGCAATTTCAGGTATCTCAATTTTTTGCTCAGGAATGACAATGGTTGGAAGTTCAAAGTTCGAAAACTGACTTGTGATTTCATCAAGACTGATTGTGTGCTCTCCAATGGTAAAGGATTTTGGTAGTGCGAAAGATGAGACTGCAATTTCATACTGTGGCATCTTGAATGAAAGGAATGACATTTTCCCTTGCAGATACTCTGTTTCAATATCGTAACTGGGCACTGACATTATTGGCAAGCCAGGCAGCATGATTTCAAAGGCTGTGGTGGTGATCACCTTAGGAATGTGAATATTCTTAGGATCAATTGCAAAGGGTTCCACATGCAAGTTGGTAAATGGCACATCAAAGGCTGGAACTGAAATTACGAGAGGAAGAGTAATATGATCAGGGATATCAGGGTTTTCAAACCGCATGTCTATGTTCCTTATGGAATCTGGAATTTCTTTCACCCAAGAAGGCAATGCAATGCTAATCTCAGGGATGCTAAAAGTGGCACCAGAATCAAAAAGTTTGGTTGGTATTGTATAATCCTGGCCATCCATGGTCTTTGTGTATACAATGCTGGAGGAGATGTTAAGGAATTGTAAGTCGTCCATACTTGTGGCCTGATCAAACTTGAGCACATCCCAGAGGGTCCTCTGATATACAGGAAGCTTAATTGACTTCAAGAAAGCTAGGTGGCCTTCCACTGACTCCGTCAAGTCCATGCGTACTTCAGATTCATCATTGGACATGAGTAAATCACAAGAATGGATGAAAGATGCCAGCTGTTCCTTACCACTCCAGGTTAAAGACTGCTTTGCTGAGCCGATGGAAAGGTTGATGCTTTGAATGAGTCCAGCATGACCCAAACTACTTGGCTGACTTGCATCAATGTTCAAAGTAGTCGTGAAGGTTGTTAAAGGAACAAAATCTAATTCTCCTTTAACAATTTGCTTACCATTTGTATTGAAAGATGCAAAATCAATATTGTTATTGCTCGTGTAATCTACTGATGCAAACAAACGTCGCAAGGAGACCTCAAGAGCCAAGTTCTTATTCAAGTCAAAATGAATGATGTTATTGTTTGAGCTTCGTTTCTGTTTCTCCTGTTTGTCCATGTTTGAGTTTAGAGCAGTTATGACAGTTGAACGCAGGCTATTAGCATTTAGATAGAATGTCACCATGTTTTCTAGATCACCAGCAAAGTTACAGCTGTCCATTATTGTTATGTCTGACTTTCCCTGAGTAGTGGTCTCCAGTGACACGTATGAGGAAAGTGCTTCCAGTGCCCAGTTCATATCCAGGTTTCCTTTGCCTACAGACTCAATCAGAGGAATGTTAAACATGTATTTTAGTGTTTTCTTGGAGACAACATTTGGCTTGGTCTTGGTATTTCCAGTAAGTTCCTGATTTAATTCTAGATTGAGGAAGGGTAGATTGATTTTTGCAGCGTTGGCGACAGATGCTTCCATGCTCCTTTTGGTAAGACTAACAGCACATTCATGGTTTGCTTCCACATTGTTATGCTCTAGGGACACTGTGGTGGCCAGTTTTATTCCTCTCTTTCTTGTCAAACTGGTTGTGCCATCAATTTTTCCATTCAAAATGTCAAACACAGATGTTGAGGAAGCGCCAAACCGAGCAACGATGTCAGACTGGTTGTAAAGGCCAGCATTAGCATTTAAGGTAATCACATTGGATTTGAAGGAGAAGTCATAAGTTATGTTACCCATGGCTGGAATCACAATGTTGTTCTGAATGGCTGGTAGTGTGAACATGGGCAACTGTATTTCACTTAATGTTTCTGGAACGTGGATGACAGGTAATGTCAAAGATGGTAGCACAAGGGTATAGGATGGTACAGAGAAACCCAATGCTGGAACTTTAAAGCTTGGTGTGCTGATCTCCTTGGGAACAAAGTAGCTGAATGCTGGCATCTCAGCCCTGAAAGCAGAAACCTCAATGTTTAACATTGGTATGTTGTATCCAGGGACAGTGAAGATTCGAGGTGGCAGGCTAGAAGTGTCAATTTTGTGTTTGATATACTGTGACTTTGCTTCGTTGTATGAATCTTTAAGAAGTGCCACTATTTTGTCTCTACATTGTTCAAATTGAGCCTGGATGATGATGGCATTGTCACTGATTGCATTGTAGACTGGCTCAAGGTGCAAATCAACGCTGTGTGCATCAGGATTCTTGTAGTAATGAAGCCTCAGGTTCATGTCGAATGACTGTTGGGGAGATATAAGAAAGGTTTTGAATCCAGCATGTTCCCATAAAGAGAGGTCTCTGACCCCAGGTATATTAATTTCGAGATAAGGTATGGTTATTTCCGGGATAGAGAGAGGAACAGTCAAAAAGTCTAGATTAGCCTCTCCATTAGCTGATGAGTGAAAGAAGATCTCCATTCCATTGTTTTCTGCTGCAAAGTCATGATTGTACTTGTACTGGTTGAATCTTGCCAAAGCAGAGCAATAAGTACTCTGCTTCTCAGAATTAAGTATGACACCACAATCATGCTGGAGATCCACCTTACCAGTGAGTTTCAGGGGGAAAAAAATCCTTGAGTTTACTTTATTCTTAACATTGAGCACAATTTCAAATGGATGGACCTTGAATTCAAACAAGTTGGCCACGGATCCAATTAGATTTCCAGCGAACTCAGCATCATGAGAAGCTGTCAGTTCAACTTTCAAGTCCCCAACATGAGCCTCTCCTTTTAAAACCATAACACTCTTCGTGTAAGATGGAATTTCAGTTTCACATCTTCCTTCAACAGTGATATGGCTTAAGATCACTGATTCAGCAGTCAGTGTTTGCTTTGACATCAAGGCCTTACAAGCTGTTTCTCCTGCAAAAGTTAACCTGGCAGTTCCAAAATTGATGCTGAATTCTACGTTGCTTATGTGTGTACCTTCATCAGAATAGTCTTGAATTGACCACTTTCCATTACCAGTAGTTTCACCGGTCACAGTAATTCTGCCAGATTCCATTGTGGCTGCTACATTCTGTTTCATCGATGCCTGACTTGATGTTTCAATTGATGGGATCTCTAAGTTGTGCTCATAGGTTGTGTCTATGGCTGCAGATATTCCACTATTCAATGTAAGGGCCATATTGTTGATCAAGTCTGCTGTGTACATTTGGGTTGTGGCCTTGATAGTAGTCTTAGCAGAAGCCTCAGCAGCATTGCCAGTGAGTGTCAAGGATCCTTCGTGATCAATGGAAAAAGCCATATGTGTCAGTTTTGCCATTTCTGTGAATAGCAACTTCTTCATTCTTGGAGCTTCCAATTGAGCAGTGGCTTCAAAAGTGTATTCAAGGGGCTCAAAGGGTGATCTGGCATTAGAATTAATAGTGGCTGTAAACTGTGGGTTTTTTGGTGTGGATGTTGAGTTCTCAATCTTCCCTGTAGTTACAAGAGTATATTGTGGGGAGTTCAGTCTAAATTCTCCATGGAGTTTGCCAAAAACAGGGATGCAAATGTCAGTGGGAACCTCAGGCAATTTGATCTCTGGGATTGGAAGCATTGTGATTTCAAAATCCTCCAGATTTAATGTGGGGATGTTGATGGCAGGAAATTTTATTTCTGAAAGCGTTATCTCTGGGAAGGTGAGATCTGGTAGTTCAGATAGGTAGAGAACTTTTAGGTCACCAAAGATTTCCTCAGGGTCAGGTGTTTGGATCTCAAATTCTTTGATGTCATCTATGATTGCAACTATATTTGCTTTGATCTCCTCAAAATCTATGGTAAAGGCAGGAATCCTGTAGGTGTTGAGGATGGTGAACTCAGGGACTGAAAATTGAGCTGGGATGCTGATCTCCTGCAGTTTGTTCAGGTTGATTGTAAATGCTGGAATGGCAAGGTCAGTGAGAGGTATGGTAAAAGTGGGAACTTTGATCTCAGCTCTTTTCAGTGCTTCAAGAACTCCATCTACAGATTGCTTCATCTCACTGATGATCTTGCTGTCCTTGGCCACTTTTTTTATCTTCTCTATCAGCTGGTTGAACTGCACAGAAATGTAGGCAACTATATTGCTGTAGGAATCACTTGCTCTTTGGAGGTAAATGTAAATTTCATCTCTGATATCCATGTCAAGGATTCTTTGTTTCATGTCGTCAAGGATATCCTTCATTTTCAGCTTGATGTCATTGTAAAATGTAGTGTCAATCACTTTTTTCAGTTTTGTTAGAGCGTCAGCCACCTTTGTGTTTTTGAGTTCCTCCAGATAGGTGAAGATAGAATTTTGGATCTCTCTGAAAAATTCCCTAACTGCCTCAATTTTTTGCACAAGCTCATATGTTTTAATCTGTTCATTGATATAGTTTGTAAATTCAGCAATCTTCTTGTTGGTTTCTTCAACAAATGCACTGTAGTCAAATTCCTTCATTGACTTAAGCATGGAAGAAATTTGTTGATTAAGGTAATCAATGCCTTTCTTAAAGTCAAATGCGCTGAGTTTACTTGTCAGATCGCCCAGAAACTGCATAATTTTATCATAAGCAAACTCAAAGTTGATGGATTTCAGAGCATCTACCATTGACTGCACAGTCTCAACAATTTTGAATTCATCGATGAGAATGACTACCTGATCCATTAATTCTTTTAATTTATCATAAAGATTGTATTTTAAAAGTAGATCCCTTATGTAGAAATATACTGTATTGAGTTTGTTGGGGATTTCATATTCGTCAATCCAGTTGACAATAACCTCTCTCATAGATTCAATCACTTTTGCTATCTCTGAAGAAGGGATTTTATATGATAGCTGCTCAACATACGTAGCCAAATCAATAGAGAGAAGGTAATCCTTTACATCTTGGAAAAACATGCTGATGTCAAAGTTCTCAATTAACTGTTTCATTTGAAAGAGTTTGTCTTTGATTTTTTCCAAGATTAAATATTCAGAATCAAGCTCTCGCAGCCATGCAGCACTGCTTTCTGTGAGCTTCTGGAAATCAATCTGTCTGATGATGTCCTCAATGGCATCAAGTGCTTTGATGAGTGACTGCTTGATTTCATAGTTTTTGTCAAAGGCCAGAAGCTGACTTTCAATTTGTGAAAGTACATTTGTTATCCTGTCAGCAAGGTGTCCATCCTTGACATAGTCTCTGACTGTCAGGATGAGGTCTTTAATTTGAGTGGCAATGTCCATCACCGTATTTTCCAAGTTGTCCATCAAGTTCTTCATTGCAGCCTCTATGTCATCCATTGTTACAGCAAACTCGTCAATCAAATAATCAAGTTTTGCTTTAACTTGATTCATTTTGTTCTCCAAGTCAATTTCTCGCATTAAATCACTCACTTGAATAGGTAGCCGGTCTAACTTAGCTCTAAGGTCAGTGATTAACTGATTAATATCTAAATTGTTAATGAACTGTTGAAGTGATTCTAAGGCTTGTACAAGTGTGTTCTTGAGCTGCTCAAAAGCAGCAGGAAAGCTCTCGATGAATGGGATCTCAATGATATGGCAGTCACTGTTCTTGTCGTACTTGAGGACACCAGCTATACTGAATTCTTGTAGTTCTGGTTGGGATCTCTTGTTTCTGCCTAATTTGCTGAAAATGTCCGTTAACATTACTCCTGAAAACTCAAATCCAATATTCTCAGGATGATTGTAAGTACTGATGTCCTGGTTATAAGCATGATCATTCAGTTTAGATTTTACTGTCCAGGTCAGAGCTTGGTCACTTGGTGTCAGGAGACCTTCAAATTTGTTGTCTAAATTAGTGGAAGACTCCCCACTTGGAAGCATATGCGTGGTTGATACCCTGCTGTCTTGTGAGTATGCAAGAGCTAGGGGCTCAGCTTTAACCAGCAATTTGCTATACAGCTGCCCGTTGTGCTTCCCTTTTAGATTAATTTCTCCATCACTATTGACAAGGGCATCAACAGTGAGGCTGAAAGGCAGAGCCATGGTACGAATGGTGCTGTCAAAGCGTAGAGGCTCAGAATTTATTCGTGTTTCACAGTTTGACTTGGAGGAAAGTCCAGCAAACTCAAGTTCACAGTTGTGACTTAGCTGGGCATCCATTAAATTCCCAAATGTGCTGTATTTCATTGTACCAGCCATATCCTCATAGGTGAGTTCAAAGGTATTTTTCATATTGTTTTCTTCTCCATAAGCAGCCATCATACTTCCACTCAGATCGACCTTAATAGGCTTCAGCTTCATGTGGCCTTCGCTGTTCAAACTGACGTCATTAAACCTTAAGGCATTTGCCATATCAAATGACAAAACAAATGGCTTCATATCAACCTTAGTGTCTTGCTTGTAATGCACATCTTCACAGATGAAGTTGTTGGTCTTGGAGCGGAGGGCTAGGGTCCACAGAGTAAGGGTCAGAGTGTGGCTATTTTCTGTATTCATCTGATTCAGTGTTCCCATGGTATTGCCAGTAAAGGTCAGAGCCCTTCGGTTCAGTACAATATTCATGTCGTTTCTTGTGGTTGCATCGTATGCATGGCCCTTGAGGTCACCATACAAAGAAGCTTCGGCAGCCGTGATTTTACTCTCGATGTTGAGCTCTCCTCTGCTCTCCTCAGCCATTGCTTTGGTGCTAGAGGACAGGGTTGCTCCATTGATGTCTATAGCACCATTGAAGATATTCTCCACTGTGACAGGGCTGCACTGAATGCTGTTAATTCCACTTGTGGTAAGACCATTTCTGCCAACCATCACAGCAGCTTTGTGCATTGCACGACTACCTGTGTCTAAGGTGACAGAAGCTTCAGAGTTTACCTCAAGCCCATTTGAATTCAGGGATCCTGTTATAAGGGAGTATGCCATATTTGTGTCATCATCTGCTTTTGACTCAATTCTCAGGAGGCCCATATGGCTTGACATACCAAGCTCAACTTGGTTGTTTAGTGATTTACCCATGGCTGTGGCAACAGCGGTGCATTTCAGGATCAGTTGGGCATCTTTATACCTGAGCTCTGCTACATGCCTGAGGATGTCATTTTGGGCATTTGTTTTGGAAACAATGTTCAACTCGGAGTTTGCATAGACTCCATCGATCATGTTGTGAACTTGGATGAACGGCGAGTTGAAGTATAGAGTTGATTCTCCTCTTCCTTCTCTATCTAGTGGCCGCAGGTTGTAGCTGTGGGTGTAGGAGGTATTGGTGTAGAATGAACCTATATTAAGCAATCCATCTACGGTGCCATCTCCTGAGACTTCATCGGAATCTAGAGTGGAAGTTGACTGAGCAGAGTAGTAGAGAGAGGCTTGCAGGCCCACTGGGCTGGAGGCATCAATCTTATAGTTGGCTTTTGCATGCAATTTGTTTGTAACTCTTAACATTTCTGAGACACTGAAGCTTGCGTCAATCAGGCCATGGCTGAAGGAACTCTCCAGTTGATACTTGAGATTATCGTCAGCTCTTCCTGACATCATCCCGATTCCTTGAAACAGATGTAAAGAAATTATACCATTATTAGTATAGTGGTAGCACAGGCAAATATGTAGAATAAGCTCTGATGAACACATGCTTTACTGCTCCATTAAAATCTCTTTTTATAACCATATGCTCCAGATCTAATTTTTCCAGATAGAAGATGCCTAATTTCAATAAAAATGCATTTTTTGACCAAGTATCAGTAATAAACAAAATATCTAATATAACCAACATACCACATTCTTTGAGTTAGATTTGTAATGATTGAATCTTTGTTGGACCCAAAAGCAGACAGGGCACACAGGGCTTTGTTCATGGAATGTGAGAGTCTGAGTCTGAGGCGAGGGTGGAGTCGGTCTGGAAGTTCTCTCCCTGTGCCTTTCCTCAGTCTGTTGTCTACATGAATGGCTAGGAATATAGCTTCCTCTAAGGACTCAGATACATCTCATGTAGCCAGCTCATCCTGCAGCTCATCATTTAACTCTCTAATGAAAACTCTCATAAGAGTTTGCTCATTCCACCCACTCTCTGTGGCTAATATGCAAAAATTGACAGGGTAAGCTGCGGCTGACTGTGATAACTGAGGTTATTAGGTTAGAAGGCGATCCCCTGCCTCAGGACCCTGAACCTGAGTCTGTGGCAGGCAGAGGTTCAGTGCCGGTGAGTGTCTCGGAGCAATCCGAGGCTGGTGAGACTGTTGGCAGAGGTGCGCGAGGCTGGGAGGCAAGTGGTGATCAAGGCTCAACGCCAACACACACGATGTGTTCGATAACAATGTGGCAGCAAGTGGAGAGCCAACCAGGGTATGAGCTAAGGCCAATGATGAGACTCGCTGCAGGTGTGTGGGAGTCTGGAGCTCCAGCCCTCTAGGAGAGACATGCCCAGCCTCGGAAACGCACCTCTGAAAAAACACACGGGCAAAAAAAGGCACCAAGCACTGGAGAGAAGCACACAGTAACCCCAAGTCATGACAGGATTATTAATTGAAGATCCAATTTGTAAGATAGTTTATTGTTGGGTGTCATTCCAAACTTGTTTCATACTTCTGCCTTGGGTTGGTGGCTGGCACGACCTACCAACCCAAAGTGTCAGTATTTGATGAGTTGGGAATGAGACTCAACAATCAACTGAATCACAAATTGAAGCTTAAAGAAATGGAGTTTTAAGAAGATGTTTACCTTCAAGCTTGTATGATAGTAGGTTGAAAGGTGACTGGGCCATGGTCTTGTACTGTGCAATGTAGCTGGGGACATCAACAGTGTTGTTGCCCCCTGAAATGGAGCCTTCCCAGCTGTAGAGGTTGCTGTTGATCTTGGTGGATACTTCAGCGAGACCAAGAAGGGGGGCGGTGAAATCCAATGAAAGGGGTATAGTGAATGATGGGAGTCGATAGTTATTGGCGGGGATATAAAGGCCTATCTGTGGTAAATCTATAAGAGGAACAGACAGAGTGTTTGGGATGTTCAGTTCTTCTGACTTTTTGCCTCCAAGTGGAAGAGGAAGGGAGATCGCCATTTTTTCCTTGTTGAACTGGTATCGGAACAGGCTGTCACTGTTGAGGTAAAAAAAAAAGAAAAAATGAAAATGAACAGGAAATCAGAGGAAGGCACAACTTGTGTATCTAAACTGTTGAGTTACAGTTTATGCCCAGTAAAATTTGAAAGGAAGTAATGTCCTTAACCACTGTATCAAGCACTTACGACTGCAGAAATAGTTTCTCAGGCAGGGCTGGCAAAGTGAGATCTGAGATGCTCCTCTTACTTCGCAGGTTTGCAAGATAAGGGATGCGTGCTGTCAGTTTGTCCAGCCATATATTACCTGCCTTCGGGGTTACATGAAGATAAAATACATTTCACTTCAAAAAAAAATTGTAAAGCTTGAAAGCACTCAGAGTTACCAACACAGTGTCAAATTTAAAAGCGCTACCTCAATTCCTTTGGTTACAATGTGACGGTATTTCATATCAGTCATGGCCACTTGCTGATCCAGGATATTATCAATGAGCTGTTGCAGCTGCCTGTGATGATCCTCTACATTCGGGATCAGTTTCTGAATCTCTGAAGTCAGGTCTGATTTCAGTTCCAGTTCAAACTTGTCATCATCTGTAAAGAGAAAATATACAAATAAATGAATGCTCTAAATCTGTCTTCTGTGCTGAAGATGTGACTGATGGCTGACAGTTACCGTATTTGAGGGCAGCTTTCTGTTGGTAGGATGTTTCAGGGAGGCTGATGACTGTCTCTAGGTCCATGAGCACGTCCTCATCCTTCTTCAGGGTGGCAGTGACAGAGGCATCCGTTTTCAGAGAGGGAATAATCATCTGAAGTTGCAGCATAGCATCCTTCATCATGTCAAGTCTACATTTAAAACAAGGACATGTAGGTTGGTAAGAAACTCTGTTTAAAGATCCCAGAGATTTCTTGTCTGATTCAATTATGAAGCAGGTCTAGTTGCTTGCACAGTTGCTGTGAAAAGTATAAAAATGCTTGATCCACAGTAAACCACTGTTCCCTTGAAAGAGCCGTTAGGACTTCTATAAGGTTGTTATAGCAGAGCTATACAGTCATCGTCCACAGCCACGCCCCCAGCAGGGCAGTGGTTGCAAAAACACCAATCCAGGTGGACGATGCTTAGTCAGGCCAATGAGAGTTGACCAATCAGAGCAGACTAGGCTTTTCAGGAGGGAGGCCTTAAAGAAACAGGCACTAAACAAAGCGTTCAGACAGATGGTGAAAAGAGGTGCCGCAGCAAAGGACAGTGTGAGAAAGATAAAGTATTTTTTAAACAATAAAGTATTTAAACATTTTCTTGTAGACATTCAAAATGAAAGTATTAACCTTAAAATCATCACAATATTGGACCTTTAATTATTTGCATTTCCCAGGATGTCATAAGCAAGCAGAAGATTTGTGTATAGAACTATGCACCTTGTACGTCCAACGAGAGTCAACTGTGGGATGTTCTTGTTAGTGACATCAATGGTGATACCACGCATCTTCTTCCCTTTGAAATCACTGTCAGTTACGGCCAGCTTGATACCTGCTTCCACATCATAGTCAGGTATGACGACCTCAGAGGTGACAATGTTCTTATTGTGGTTGTATTTTAGAGATGCAGAGACTTCTGATGAATCGTCACCTAGTAACAGCAGAAATTGAACTTGGTCAATGTTTATCTCCAGGGCAATTGCAACTGGTGGCTTCAAGATACAATTAGAAAGGTGACCATATCATTGTCATAAGTGATATACTGTATGCACTTAATATACCATTAAGGATGCATGGATATAATATTGGCCCTAACTTGTGGCACATATTTAATTATTCCTTCATTTGTTTTTTAATTTTTTTTTAATTTGCTTTCTTTAACATCTGCATATGGCTGCAATGTAATGGTCACGGTGATGGAAAGATGGTGGTTATGGAAAATAAATTATGGTTGAGGTATGGTTATGGTTAGGCGACTACAACCCTTGATTAAGATAAGGAGACACTGTAGTTGTTGTTAATTAAAAGGTAAAAATTATTAACAGTTGTCACGAAACACAATCTCTTGCATGGATGCAAGACTAAAACGACACCCATCCACCACTCCAACCTCCACAACATTATTTTCCACCTCACTTCATAGGAACACACTACTTCCATGGGTACTCAACACTGGCAATGGTTGTAAATTGTCAGTTGTCTGATATGGATGTAGAGGGGCTGCCCCGTATATTTTTATATGCACACAAACACACATATACACACTTTATCTTATAACAGTACCTTCTGCCTTCAGGGTTAGCTTCAGAGACTCAACTTTATGACGACCCTTTTTACCCTCCCTGAGTGTTTCACCAGTGATGGTGGCAGTATACTCCGAAACTTCTCCCGTGGGCTGGATTTCAACTGCAAACCTGAAAAAACAACAGAGGTTTCATTTAATCTGACTCTTAGGTTAAATCTGTTAACTATCTGGTACATTAAAACAATAGAGTGCTGGATTAAGATAATTAAAATATCAACCATACATGCCTTAACAGGCCGACTTGAGTTGCGAACTATTCGAACTCTACGGTAACTGTCCAACTTGTAGATTGATCAATTCATAGTATAAAGTGTGTAAGTGTGTATCGATAGTGTAGTAGGAAGCTTGTGGTAGTGATTTTAAAGTCATGCAACGCCAATGTAGTTGTTTTAAAGCTTTTACTTCAGGATCATAAAAGTGTTGTTCATCTGTGAAGCTTGTCTGGTATCATAAACTTGAGGTTATTTTCTGCAATAATCTGAAATACAATGAAAAAATTCCATTGACTTTTTGTGGAGGGAACCAGGCGATGCTTACTTCTGGGTTAGCCTACAAAAATTCATTATCCCTGCCTCCCTCCATAGAAACTTCCTAAATCAAAAAACTCAAATCAAGAAGACTCTACCATTGGTTTTCAAGTTTGACTTGCTACCTGGTTTCTCCAGTCAGGGGGTAATATGGAGCCGCGTCCAAGGAAGTAGCATTGGAGTAACGCACTATTGTGCATAATTTCAGTCCACTGATTAGGGGCTGGCAATCAGCTGAGTTAGTCCGGTCCTCCATCATGGATGGAACTATTTGGGTTTGACCAGAGGCGATTGACAGCACCTTGTTGCTGTATTTCAAAAAGAGAGAGGAGAGTTAAGAAGTGGTGAGAGGGATCAGCATGACACTCACAAACCACTGAGTTGATAAGTGTTTTGTGTAATGTAACATATGTGGCACTTACCTGAAGCTGAGCAACTGAGTGTTTGACTTAGGAGCAGGCATGGACAGTCTTATCTGGTTCTTGCTCATGGTGACCTTAGCATTGAGGGAGCTCTCGTGGTACATGTTAGTGTGCATCTCAATCACAGCCTCTACAAAGTCTGGAATGTGCACACCCATTTGGGTGATGAATTCTAGCCCGACTGAAGGCATAAAGGACAATTCAGTCTGCAAGAGGAAGACAACAACAAAATAGCTGTCAACAGAAATTCACAGGAGACTAATATGTACAATTATAATTTCATTTTACATGTAAACTAAGATGAAGTAAGGCTAACTTAGTCTTACATTAGCAGGTGAGTGAGTCAGGCCTCCTTTGGCGCCAGGTGCAACCACACCAGCCAGTGAGAACTTCAGAGGGAAGCCAGAGGCAGTGGGTAGAGAAAATGCATTCTCCATGAAGATGTAGTGGGCAAAGACTTCATTTTCAGTGCTAGATGTCAATGTCAAAAAGGCCTGTTGGAGAGAAAATAAACAGGGTGAGTGAATATATCACTTTGAGTTAAGTTGCAAATCTCTTTAATCCATGGCCACTGACATGAAAGTCCACTATCAATTTGTGGACTGAGCCCGCAGCTAATACACCCACTGAGCTCTACAGCTAACAAGGCTACTTGCTAACAGCAGCTAGCCACTACAGCCAAAGATAGCTGCAGCAGAAAGTGTAGTCAGCGACAGGAAGTAGTTATACTGCCCTCATAGTTTTGGGGCTACCTTCAAATTGTGGTTATTTCTTACAAATGACACTTTTAATGTTAACTGACTGATTTATAGCCAAGGAAGCAATGTTTCTCATGAGTCAGTCAGTCTGTCCAACACTTTAGTCCAGACTGAAAGTTTTAGGCAGCTGTTCACAGAGCTGCTAGCGTGGCTGCACAATCTCAAATCAGACTGGCTGCTACACCAGCGCTGCCACAAAGTTTTACTTGGAAAGAAACAGCTTTAATGTTTTGCATTTAATGCCAAACTAACAAAAAGGCTCTCATGATTTAGAATTTGCTGTAGCCATTTCACAAAGTTTTTAAGTTTCTCAACAACTCAAAATTGCGCAATTTCTAAGCATCTCAGGTAGGCCTGCACAATATGAGGAAAATCTGCGATGTGCAATTAAACTGTTCAATATTGCGATGACGATATAACTTGCGATAAATAAACAAATATTGAAGTTTGCATATTATTAACTATACAGTTAATAATAGTGTTTCCGCATTAATAGGTACACTGCTAACATAGACCCCAAACATTGAATAGCCAATGTCCACTGAATAAAGAATGAAATAAATTATTTCGAACATGCTTTTATTGAACAAACTGCACATGAATACCCAACCAATTAAGCAGAACATTCATTTAAATAAGACATTATACCTATATGAAATTAAAGTTTAATTTCCCCTGCTCCCTTTAAACTATTTTCTTGCAAACTCAACCAAAACATCTCTTACCATGCAGAGTTGAAATAAATAAAACATCCAGGGGGAAACAACTTAAATAATTAAATAAATATAAATTAAACATTGCACTTTAAATTAACTGTAATGTCTCTCATCACAATCATCAAGGCCCTTGACTCTGCCTAACAAGGTGCAGAGATCTATAGTATGAGGGACAAAACTGAAATAGAGTAGGGCCAGCCCACTAAATCAAGAGAAAATAAAATCAGGAAAAAATATCTACCCGTTAGGGCAAGTTACAACCTTAGTTATTCCCTTAACACAAGTTCTTGGCCAAGAAAACCAGCATGTTAACTTTTTTAGGTATCAGACATGTACGGTGACATGTTACCACATTCCCAGATGTGCTGATGTGCTCACACAGTACCTGTCATTGTAACACGTTGTAACAGTCAGTTATTTAGTCAGTTAATGTAGTGGCACTAGGTGGCGCCTCCTTTTGTTTAGTGGGTAATGTAACCTGTACGATGAAGAAGAGCAGGTGTACTTCCGCTCCTCATGAGAAAGGATACCGCTAACAGAGCGAAGACTTCCCTTTTTATTTTGTCTTTATTTTGTGAAGTGTTGGTAGAAGAACCTTGGCCTGTGTTCATTTGCATGTATGCCTGTAACATTAGTGCCGTAGAGACCTGGCATGGTATGGTCAGTGTTATGAATAAAAGTGCCGTGCGGAAACCCCCACATGTTGCCTGCCGTCTCTTGAGTAACCAGAGCAACCGCACTAAAGTGGACCATCACCTTCCCCTTCACCAGCCCACGTTACAACGTCGTCTCTCCTGAATCCAAAATAAGTTCATATAGCAGAAGTGCTGTTTCTTTTCACCACAAGGCCTTCGTCGACCATTTTCATCGCTTTTTTCTCCTCCCTCAGCCATCATAACCTGGCAATCACCACCAAACTGATGCCGATTAATTTTGTCAGGGTAGCTAACGGCTAGCTGGGGCTTCATCTGATTGGCCTTTGTATACATGGCTCCGTTGAAATGTTGGCATGCTCACGGTGCATGCATGGCGCATGTAAACAAAATGATTTTTCTTATTCATCGCGTGTCAGGCAGTCTTTTGCGATGTGTTTATCGCACATGTTCATATCGCGATGATGATGAAAATTCGATTTATCAGGCAGCCCTAATCTCAGGGAAGATTGGAGTTACTAGTTCACTGGTTAGATTAGCTGAAACTGACCACACATACATCTGCAGCTAACTTGTGTACCTTTTTACCTAGTTTTTTTTTTCTCTTGCAAAGTTAATGTCAGGAAACTATAGATCTGACCTGGGCAGGCAGAATCCTGATGTAAAAATGGAAGTACATGAAGAGAGTCTCAGCCGTATGTCTCATGTCCCCGAGCTTCATGTATCCTATCTCGTTTCCCAGAAGTCGAAGATAGGCAGTGGCTTCAGGGGCCTCAGAACGACGCACATCATCCATGAGCTTCTTCACATTGTCTGCTATATCTTTCAGAAGATCCTCTGGGACCTGGAAAGATAATACAATTGTATGTATTAGTTCCTGACCATGCATGTGCAGTGAACCTTCTACAGCAAGTAACATGTAGTTTCCCTACTTGGCGAGGCAGGGTTTTATTCATAGCATAAACAAGCACATTATGTTTACAAAAATGATTTCACCTGTCTCCGCATTCTGTCTGAGTCGGGCGCCATTCTGTCCAAAACCTGTCTGAGAATCTGGGCTTGGTCACCTGCCCAGTACATAACTTTGGAGATGGAGTCTGGGAAGAAGCCCCTTTCTCCAAAGAGAGCATCGATTGTTGGTTGAAATCCTGTTCCCTCAACACCGACCTTGAAGGGGGAGATTGAATGTTTAAAAACCTTTTACAAAGCAAATTTTTCGGTTTTGATCCGATATAACAAGAAATTAAAGACATACCTCAAAGATGTCATAGTTGTAGTCAAAAACCTTCAGTGTTGTTTCCAGCATCACTTCCTTGGGTAATGTGTCCCAGCCATCAAAGATGATGTTGCTCTTTGCTGAGCCCAGGGGAGACTCTATTCTGTAGTTCTGGGACATGCCATTTGTGGGTGGTAGATTTTCAGTCAGGGCCAATTCAACATACTCTCTGACTCTTGAGGAGGGAACATAGCAAATGTTTTAGTTTGATGACACAGCGCCAAAACAACAATATCTACGTCCTCTCTCAAGTCAAAAAGCGGCTGTAGGATAAAGGTTTCTGTTCTTTCATTTTCCATGCCCCATAATGTTCTCATTACTCACTGTACATGCTGCTTCAATCTGAATCCAAAATAAAAAAGGGAAATATTAAACTATGGAGTTTATCTTTAAATGTTCATTTAAATGATTGAATCTAACTGCTAGTAGTTTGCATTTACTCCCAAGCCAGCCCCTGCCTTTGTCTTCCCGTGGTTTGGTGCTAGATGGGTTTTAACCATTTCTAAAAAATGGATACTGTGTGATATGTAATTTAAAAGGCCTCCAGCCAGAGAGCATGTAACAGTAGTGTGTTCCCTTTAGAGTTACCGTAAGGCAGGAGTTTCTGTCCCGTTAATGATTTTCTTATTAAACCTGCCCAGTTAGTCAAACACGAGACACTCGGTTACATTGGTGCCGTTGAGATGTCTTTTCTGTGTGCTGTCGTTATTTGCATTTTCTTAGCTTAGCCTCCTCCTACAGCTATCTGGCTCACTTTGTATCAAGCTTCTAAGGCTCAACGTAGCTAAGTTACAAATATGTGATGAAAAGATGAGAACCCTTTTAAATCCAGAATGGGGATCTATGTTGGACGCTTGTCAGTAAGAATGTCAGAGATGATCTTACTCTCTTAAAAACAGGAAGCAGTTTTCTCTGCTGGGTGAGACAGTTGAAGGTTGTTGTAAGAGCGACAGTGAGAAACCACAGTGACTACAGAAACTAATAAGCAACTCCTGCCTTACAGAAACTCTGAGGGGAACAACTACGTCAAGGTTCAGCTATTAACTTTTTACAGCGTCCAAACTTTTCGGACTCAGGGTTGGTTATAATAAGATTCATATCAGAATCTTTGGTTTATCACAAACGCCGGGTTATTTTCTCATTCACTGTGCGGGTAAATAATTAGCTATATTGTTATTGGCCTGTTACTCACCTACTGATTTGTGGGTCGTGTGAGGTGTAGATGTTGTTCAGGTGGGAGACCACAAAGCTCTTGAGCTGCTCGTCTTTCATGTTCGCCAAGCTGCCTACAATGTCTTCAACCAGGGCACGGTCTGGGTTCTTCATCAGAATCAGGTAGGCTGCTATGCGTTTTTCAACATGGTCATGAGCATCCTGGTACACTTCCTTGAGAGCTTTTCTGATCTGTATTCGACCAAAATTGTTGATTACTGTGTTACTCCAACCATGAAAGAACTGCAGCAGATTGCATAATGTAAATATAACAAAGGGCACAGTAACGACCGTGTATATGAAGTAATTGTACCTCATCAGTGATATCCATCAACCTAAAGGCCTGTATGGCTGCCTTTTGGTTTGATAATGAAATGTGTTTTGCCTGAGCACACGACAAAATGCTGTCAATCAGTCTGGGGCTGACAGCTTGCATGGCTTGACCCATGACACCAACAACCTGGAGGTTAGAGAAAAAGTATTCATTATAGCCAGATTCCCTTGCAGGAGCTTACTCATTACAGAATCGTAGAAAATGCAGTAATTAAGATGCTTGAAAGATTATCGGTACCCTGAGTACACGGAAGGCCATCTCTTTATTCTCCACGGGATAATCAGACTGAGGATCAGGGGATGCTCCTAAGCCACTATTTAAGAGTGTTAGCATGAACTGTGACACCTCTGTGACCACCGGAGTAACCTCTCCTGTATGGAACCTAGGAACCAGAGACAGAGAAGATCTAATGAGATGCTCTGGTTTGGATCAGTTACATGTGTTTCCCTCTAGTGGTCACCTGGAGCAGTTACAAGGTTTGCTCAATTGGAATATAGAGGTTGTTTATATATAATGATATAATTAAAAAAAGGCTGTTTTTTATTAGGCCAGAAATTCCTATTTTACTTACTTCTTGACTGTGTTGGCTAGAGCATACATGATTGGCTTGCTAGGTTTACGCTGAGCCATGCTGAGCATGTCTCGGACACGTGCAGCATCGGGGTTAGCCTGTAGACTCAGCCCGTAGACTAGAGCGTCCACCTCGAGTGATACCCCATCAATGGTCCTGGTAGCCTGGAGGATGGCGCTGGTGCACTCCGGGGTGCCGCACTGGAGCAAAGCCTGCCAGGTGAGCCAGACTGACGTATCCAACATCTCAGTGATAGTCTGGCTCAGGGTTTCGTTCCTCAGGGCACGCAGGCTGGACACCAGCTTATGGAAGAGGCCAGTTCTCTTCTGACCCTGGTCTGATCCTGCCAAAGCCAGGAGGTCCCGCATGGTGCTCATAGCAGTGTCCTTCGTCTGGACTGGAGATTTATCGTCAGGGTCTTCAAAGTGGAGAGGCCTGCTCTGGCTGCGGTTCACATCTATATACACACATATTGAGCAGGGATTTAGAGTTTCCCAGTAAGAGACGACAACTAAAACTACAGACTACACCACACACCAGGCAGAGCAGACATGCTTGAAATGATCACTCACCAAATACTCTGTTGTTGGTCCTTTTAGAGCTCTGAAAGGTGAGATCCTGAGTCACCACAGATGAAAGTCCACTGCCCCTGCAAGGCAGGTTAGAAGCTGATGCAAAAGACATAACAGTGCACTATATACACACACATAAATATATACTCAAATGATGACTTACTCATGGGAGAGGGGCAAGTAGAGGTGTTGTTCTGTGCACGCAGCTGATGTGAGGTGTTTCCCCTTGTTATCAAAACGGTAGTTGCACTCTTGAGTGCTTGTGATCAGCTTAGACATGGGGTGATGCTGGAAACAGGAATATAAGTTATATATATGTATATATATGTATATATGTATAAATATAAGTTAATGTAATGCCTTCATTTATTTTCAGTTTTGGCAACCAATGAACCAAAATGACTGACATAAAAGTATTTCTTCATAATGTAAACCACTTTATGTACAATGATTGACAGTCTGATAAGGTCTTCCTCTGTGTTTTCATGTGGCTCCCTGGTCATTTCCAACCTTCCCTCTCCTAAAACTACGATCACAGAGGACGTTTCCTTCAGAAGCTAACTAAATGTCATCGTGTCTTAGCAGAAATATTCTCAACACAGTCCCTTTTTTACACAATAAAATGGTATTAAAGACAGTATCCAGTCAGAGGCTACAGAAGCATATGACAATGTCTCACCAGCTTTTGCAGCAGGGCCAGGGGGCTGTTGGCGTGTTCCCTGCTGTAGAACTGGTCACACTGGGACAGATCTCTGGACAGTGACACATCTATGACAATATCTTTCCTGGCGTTCTCGAGGTACTCTGTTAAACACTGGCCGTGGACTGTGCTCTGAAAAGGAACAAACGGCAAATGAGACATTTAGCTCATGAAGAACTTTAAATACACAAGACGAAGTCACCTGCAGTCATGAACAGACCGCCTTTTTACCAGAATTCCATCTTTATTTTATTTTCTCCTGTAAATCAGATCTCCTGTGACTTCTTTTATTATCTTCCATGCACTATATCTGCTTCATCTTTATTTGCGGGGCAGGTTCATTTGCTGCTGCAACATCCCAGTTGACTTCAATTCATAGCTCTATCATATGACATCATCATTATATCCTTTTTCTTTGTTTTAGAGGAGATACTAACCACGCGGCTGCTCTGTTCACCCTCCATGACAGGCACCACGAATGCTGAAATGATTCCTCTCTTGATGTTGAGGATGTTGACTGGCTCGTCTGTCTCGGGGTAAAGCTGGACACTGGTGACGTCCTCCACAGAGAACTTCAGAGCGTTCCTGGATGAAGAAAAGACAGACTGCCGAGTCATATTTTGCAAGAAACATGAAACAACAGGCTCACACTGTGTTTATACAAGAAGGATTTATGTTAAGAGAGGATACCAGATTGGAAGAAGGAAAACATGACATGAGGAGGAAAAGAAGATGGCAAATGAGACTGAAACAGAGGGAGAGAAAGAAAAGGGATGAAATGAAGAGCTAAGGAAGGAACAGGTGAACTCAACAGATGTGGGATATAAAGGCAGGGAGGAGCTGTGGCAGTGAGATTTTATTTTTTCATTTTCATCTTTAAATCTTTTAACTGCAGCGCTACCATTACATTTGATGATACAACAGGGCCCTTTATAATGGTGTGAGGAATTCATGAAATAGCAAAAAGAAAAAGTCTTTGTTGGTGATTAACTGTGTCACATTAATTTAGATATTTCATTTAATATTTTGGTTAATTTATTTTCCAATTGAAATGTTAGTAGGAAATATGTATTTTTAGACAAAAACAGTTCAGTATATCACAGCCTGTGCCACAAAGCTTTTATAAATTAGTCATCAAATCCATTGACGTATCTTCAAATATGTGACCTGGGGAACTTCCTCTGGATGAAATTGTAAAATGTACCAGAATACAGGAAATGACATCTACTCTTTTATAACATTTTCAAGAGAATCCTAAAACCTTCGTTAAAATTGTCACAGCCACATTTTAAATGCTTTCTACTCCCATGTGTAGAATCAAACTGTTTTGGTCACTAGAGTATGGTGCATTTTATACAACATTAAAATGCATGATAAAGTTGCTTAAAAATGTATTCTTAAGACACACAGGGAAAAATATACATCTTTGCTAATTCATCATTACATTAAACAACTGCGTAAAGATGAGTGTTAGAAAATGATTTAAAGGAGGTCTGATGTTTTGGGAAATACACTTTCACTTTCTTTCCAAACGTTGAGAAGATGGATACCACTCTCATATCTGTTGTTTCTACATGAGGCTGGAGCCAGCGGCTAGTTGGCTTAGCCTAGCACAAACACTAGACACGGGATGAAACAGCTAGCCTGGCTCGTCTGACGCTAACATGACTGTGGAACAGCCTGAGATGAAACTAGCATAAACTTTAATGTTTGCTTTGTCACAACTCTACATGGGCACCAAAGAAATCAAACTTGTTTTTGCCTTAACTCACAAAAGAGACTTTATGTTAATGCATGTGTCTCAGATCATGTGAAGAATGTTTTGCACGAACTTTTCCATGGCGGCTTTGAAGGCTTCAGAGCCGGGGGCCTGCATGTTGACCGACTCCTCACTGAGAGCACAGTCCCTGGTGTGCATGATGAATCTGCATGTCTGAGGGACTTCGATCTCCACCTAAAGGTATGTGGCAGCAGACAGTGGGGAGACAGGGAGGGAGCTCAGATGGGAACATTCTGTTATCCAGTGAACTGAGAAAGCGAGACATGTAAACAGTTTCTTACCTGACAAGAGACTTTTGGGCCGTTCCTCAGCTCGGAAGTACCGCTCACACCATTTATGCTCTTTGTGTCGTACTGGTACAAATATTTCTTATTGGCCTTGAATCTGGATGCCACTGCAATATGAATGGTGACTTAATTTCCTGTGCTCTGGTGACGTGTTATGCATGCAAACAACCATAAAACCTACAGCACATAAACTTGTAGTGGAATCGTCTTTGAAAAGGCAAATGCAAAATTCAGTCATCAGACAACAATATTATTTAAAACTCAAAACATTACCAAGTGTAATTGTCTAATTACTTGTTTAATATGTCTGACTACATGTTATTATAAGACACAGTCACCTAGACATCAGCATTTCAGTGAGATGATTGGACTTGTTTTTAGACAATTCTCGATTGATCCATTGGTAGATTTTTATTTTTTTTTACTTATTTCAAACCAGGAACACCTTGAACTCATTGTTTGTCTTTAAATTATATTTTGTATCAATGTTCTCTCAAAATTCAGCCAGTTAAGCACTCTGGAGAACCTGCATTAAACCTATATGATATTTCTCCTGTAGCTTAAGTTCACAGTCAAGGTTCCACATCATCACTTGGCAGCAGACGTGGAGGCAGCTGGATGTTCTCTACAGTAAACAACAGCTATTGTTACTGAATCATAAAGAGCATGGAGCAAGAGTCCATCAGCTCCTGCTGCTATCTCAAGAAAACAGGTCATGTGTTTATTAGTTCAGCACAGCCGCTATCGATCTGTTAGCAGGTCAATGTGTCTGTTTGCAACAATGTACCACTCTGCTAACCCTGTGTAAAGACAAACTCAGCTCTTTCCAGGTGCACACACAGTCAAGCCCCTCAGAGGAACTGACAAAGTCCACACTTTGTGTGATTTCATCAGTCTGGGGCCTGGCCAACCCTTTAAAAAGTATAATACAAGCTCTTTGTGTCGTTCTTTTTTCCTTTTTTCACCAAAATAGCCCAGAGTACTAATGCAAAAGAAGCCACTTACAACCTGAGAAAATGGTTTTAAAGGTTGTGTTGTGTTGTGTTGTGTTGTGTTGTGTTGTGTAACTGATGTGTAGACAGCAACTTACAATGACATGTTGAAGTCTGATCATTATTGTCATTGCCTCCCTCTGGAAAACAAAGACAGTGCAGAATCATATACAGTACCTTAAAAATATGAACTTGATGAGAGTAAATTCATAATTATTATTATAATTTCAAATTATTCAGGTGATGAAGCAAAAATAAATAAAAAAAATAAATAATGTTCCCTGTAAAGGCAAGAGAAAAACACACTGAGCAAAATAACATTAATGATCATTTTCAAGTTTAGACTGTTGATGAAATATGTACAATGCTCAGTCAACTGTATATACAGTATATTACAAATATCCATTAAAAAACAAGCTCCCTTATTATTTGACAAAAGCTAATTAAGATATGACTTAAAAATTAGAAGATGATCCCAAACTTTTTTCCATCAAAGGCCAAAATGGAAACCAAATAGTAGCCAAAAGAAAACACCTGTTTAATCTTTAAGATGTAAAATGGTACGATATGAAAGCTCTGAGAGGTCAGAGGTCAGAAAAGATTGTGGTGGTCTATTTTCTAGATGTGATCTGACTCGTCTTCTCTCTTGTGTATTTAGATTATTAATAATTAATAATTAGGGATCCTACATAGTTAAAGAGGATTCTTACCTCACAATAAATAAAATAGCATAAAAAGCGATTCATACATTTATACATTATGACATTTTTTTTTTTTTAATTTGTTTTTGTTTTTTTCCAGAAACATCTGGTGGGCCGAATCAAACCTTACTGAGGGCCCTGATCCAGACCCTTTGCTGCCTTTTCTCTTTTTCACTTTTGTCTTTTATTTTTGTTTCTCTTTCTGATTGGATGTCAGTGGACACTGTTGAAACACACCCACTGAATCTGTAACACATACACCATGTATGTTCTTTAACCAAAACTTGCGTAGGCCTATGACAGTATACAGAAATATACAGTAAATACTGAGATTAAAGATACGCCAGTTAAAAGAAAATGAGTCAAACGATGCCTTCTGTAAATTGTCGTACATTAAACTAAAATTAGACCGTTCTCTCTGACACATTTTTGCTTATGATAGCTGGAAAAGCAGCAGCACCCTGGAACCATCACACCTATGTAGGACTTTTTCACAGAAGACACTTTGACTCAGGTGTAAATGATTTAATGAATTATGCTGAATTCCTCTTTCAGTTTCAGGGTTAACAGCTGTGCTTGTCATACTAAGACAAAATGTCTGCTGAGAAGAAGGCATTACAGTTTCCACCTCACAAATATAATTTGTCAAAAATGCTTTTTTAAATGTTGGACGGATCCAGTTAGTGTGAATGAACATGGATTTCTACTTACGAGCCAACGTGTAGCTGCTCAGCAGCAGTAACAGATACAGCTTGCAATAACCCATCATGGGTTAAAGAAAATGGTTTCCTCTGTGCTCTTCTTGTTCCTCTTAGTCTTGACTAATAAAGCCAGACCTCTGCTAACATCTTTTATAAAGTCCCTCTCCTCTGTCCAACTATAACCCAGCCCTGCTGAGTACCAGAGGTATACACATTGAGCAAAGTCCCAAAGTTCAAACAGTGACTGAAGGTTTCTGCTGAGTAAATATCACTTTGTAAATGAGCTGTCTCAGGACCCCAGATACTGGAGATATTGTTGCCATCTATACTTAAGCATAAATAATTTACTTTATTTTGTCAGCTACAGTGGTACTGTAACAACCAGCTCTATGTTTGGGCACCAACAGAATCACTGTGGTTATAGAGAGACTACTGATGAGTGAAACAAATCTCATTCTGCTTTGATTCAATGTATCAAACTATATGAGCATCAGTATCGTTTCAGTAGTGACCAATGAGCATATAGACGCAGCTCGATCCTGCCTGTGGAGATGTGAGCAGATTACAACCTAATTCTATTGGACCACTCTACAGTGTTTGGTGTTTTATTCAAGACGTCCTGTAGGTTTGGTCTGAACAGCTGAGTGGACGCTCAGTTTTTTAAGTGAAGATCATTTTTAGTCTCCTGTCACTCTGCTTTTCTCTGCAACTTGTGAAAGCATCAGAAATAACCAGTCGGTCATTATCATTTTCAACATGTATTTATTTAATGTTTCTCAGTGAGGACTAATTTACACCACACTCTTATGTCACCATTTCATTTTCTCAGTAATGATTTCTTGAAGCACTTCACCACAAAACCCACCTAACAGTCTTTAAAAAAGGCAAAAAAATAATTACAGTCGCCAGACAACAACATTATTTTAACCTAAACACTAGAAACACTCAAACTCTTACCACGTGTAATCGTCTTAATTTCTACTTTTTAATTGTCAATAAGACACAATCACCTTGAAATGAGCATTTCAGTGAAATAACTGGACACAGTTTTCTTGCAGCTTCAGTCTAAACCCAGCAGTATGAAATCAAAGCAACGTCTGAATGTAAAAACTGGCTCAGTGATGTGTGTACCAGTCTTATCACTAAACCAAATCCCTACCCAGCCAGGCTCACACTCAAAGCACCAAGAAGAATGCCTGCTTATTGGAGCTAGTGAGGCTCATCACATGAAGCAGTCATACTGACTCGCTCATGCAGCTCACACATGTGTTTGCCAGGTCCAGTCCACTATGACTCACTACCTCTCAGAACCTCTGCTTGCCTATTAATTTATGAGCCGGTCATGTTAACCTGATTTCTCTTTTTTCCCCTTCAGATTTCAAACCTATGGTTGGTTCAGGCTTCTCCTCGCCAATGTGCCGAGTTAGATTCCTGGAATCCTGTAGCCACACTGGATGAAGGTCAGCTGCCTGTCGCACCACACAGAATCTGTGTCAGAGAGAGTTGTGATCAGAGCCACAAAATAGCCACATGGGAAAATATCTGGGTTTGTTTAAGGTCTTTGGTCCCAGGTTCTTATCTCATATTATTATTACCACAATAATTTAAAAAGCCATTTTTGCATTTTTTTTACAGCCATCTTCAAACGTACATATCATAAGTAGGGTATCTACTATCACGTGCTTCCCAAACCAACACACTGGGCTCATCCTATGTACTTTAGTTGTACATTAAAGGAACTGGCTGATTAAAATGTAAACAAAAGGGCAAATCAAACACTACAGTGGAAATTGATTATATTGATCCAAGTCACGCTCATTTGTGCTGCCTCAATAGATATTGTAGTTAATATGTTATGCTTGTTTTTAAATTAAAGACGCAACATCTTTCAAATCCAAATAAACACTTTCAGTCCTATTATCTGAGGTTATCTATGATCTATTTACCTTTCATTGTGTTTTAAAGATGCACAACCCTTAATTTAGACAATAGCTGCAGGTGGAGGCAGATGCTGGCTGGTATAGGTCGTAGGCAGTGGCGGTCAGAGTCTGTATGTGGAGGCTTGGGCTACACTGGATGATGAAGAAAATATCCCTGCATTGTTAAATGAGAAGAAGTTAAACAAGTAAAAAAGTAGAGTCATATTATTTAAGATATCTATGTTGTGTTTACCTTTTTTGTCAGTTTTAAACACAGCAGTAGCTGCAGGTGGAGGCTTCAGAGGGAAGCCAAAGGCTGTAGGCAGGTGCTGGGGAGGCAGCTGCTTGCCAGACGGTGTATGGTAATGCTGAGACTAGCAGGTACAGGTGGAGGTTGTGGCCGTATCCGGTTAATGTAACCCGCACATTGAGGATGTGGCTGTTGGCTGTAAACAGCAGTAGGTGTAGGCCATGGATGTAGATGGCTTTCAGAGGCTGCTGGCAGTGGCTGGGCATGAGGTTGTTGCGGGCTGATGGAAGATGCCAGATAGTTCCTGCAGTCTGCTTTTAATCTCGAGGCTGAAGACGGAGCTTGAGTAGCTTTCTGGTGGCAGACTTTGAATGGAATGTTGGGAAGCAGGCATACATTTGAAGACAGTCATACAGTCATCTCCTGGTAGAGAGGGCAAACATCAGCTATGTTGGGCTTATTACAGTGGAAACGTGATACAGTAACAACTGCACACGCAATAATTACTTAAGTGACATTATATTATGAACTGTATCGCACCAAAAATCCACTCATCATCTCTTGCTCTGTATATGGATAAATACATTTATATAGAAGATCAAATCTAGACGCAGGAGAAGTTATAGTTATATCATTAAATCTACAAGATGAATGCATATTGAACTGTTATCATCAAGGCTAACTGTTGCTAACGTATATTCATCCGTCCTTATTTAGTTATTTAGTGAGTTAGTTAGTTAGTTAGTTAGTAACCCTAATTTGCGCTTGTATATTAGAGAAATGCCATTTCTATCGTCTTGTCTTTTATTTTGATGTATTTACTTTTACTTCCGGGTCACCTGACATGGTTTTCTTCATGTTCTTCAAAAGCCAAACGAAATAAGGAATATCCTAATACCAAAATTAGATCGTTATTTGAATTTGGTTTTTTTGTTTTTCGTTTGGAGAAAAAAAACATGACACATTTATGGTTATTTCAATTCTTAACTACAAATTAATTTCAGATTATGCGATGGTACCCGTCCGCCAGCCTTCAATTAATCAAACTAACCAAATCACAAACTGTGTCTCAGGGCTGAGGCAGTGGAGATACACTGTAGTTTAAGATAAAAAAAACAAGGCCACCTAGTGTCTGCACTGTAGCAAACACAGCAAATACAAGAAAGTGCTTTCAAATGACTGGGCTTGTGATCGTTGTTAACAGCCTGGTTTGTCTTTTTTTGCAGAGATTTGGTAATGTTGCATGCAAAATGTATGTTTAGTTACTATTTTGAGGCTCCGACCTGTATCAGTGGCAAATCTGCTTTGACCCCAAAATAATCTCTTTGTATTTACATTAGTTTTTCAAGAAGAGGAGCGCTGCCCATACCCCTTATTTGATCATTTGGGATAACACAGCAAAACCAAAGTTAAACATGTGATTTCAAAATCCACACTGTTTGACCACCAGAGCCTGTCATCACTACTCTATGGGACAATGAGCACATTTTTAATAAATATATGCATTAAGATAAGAAATTGGTAATAATTTCATACTAAAGTGATTACCCTACACATTCTACACACCACTGAACAACAATGAATTCCTTTTTTATTTTTGTTGACAGTATATCCATAAAAATGTATCATGTAACAGTGTTGAACACAGGGTGATGGGGTTGAACATGATAACAGGGTTGAAGGGACAGTCAGTATTTCAATATGGCATTGATTTGTTTACTGTTAACCACTGACACATTTGTAGGAACACATCTCGTGTGTTCATGCCTCTCCTCTGAACTATGAACTGAGGCCTTGTTTCTCTGAGAGGTAAACATTCCCATTTTAACTGACCCCTGTGGCTCCTTTGTACCAGGAGGCGCCAGATAGTCTCCGACTATCTCTATCTGGCCAGAAGAACTTTATTTTTTATTTCACTTCGACACTTCACAGACCTGCTATTTCCTCTATCGCGCCCATCTGGAGGGGCCCTTTGAGTTGTATAACTGGATTTACCACTGCTCCCCCAGAGACAGTCACACCTTTCCTTTAAGGGTCAAGCTTGGAATCCATGGATACAAAACACCAGAGACTGAAGGACTTTCCTTTTAAAATTAAGTTGTAATAAGAACATCCTCTGCATCTGTATTTGAGACTACAAATTGCTATCATATTATTTTCGTTGAACTCTCTCTTGTTTAGTTAACACATTGTTAGGATGGCCGTGTGGCGGCTGGATATTTGAAGCAGGAGTCTGAGGCAGAGGTTTGGTGCAGACCAAAACCGGGTGTTTATTTTCACCAACAATTAAAGCTGGGGTCGGTAAGTTTAAAAACTGCCACTGCACTCAGGCCTCTCTCCAAAGCCACTCCCCCCAAACCATGAACGCACCGTCCGACAACTGCCGTATAGCTACCGCCGACGGAGTCCGAGTCCTCACGAGCGGTGAGGAGGAGAGTACCAGTGCATCGTTTTCATCACAACATCTAACAACAAGTAGCTGCCTCATGTCTCATTCACCTGTAAGTAAACACCTCATATTATCATATTAAACGTAAACAACCAACATAGCTATTGCTAGTACTGATAGCTGTCAAGCTAGCTTTGTTAGCATCCAGACATTGTTTTGAAAGTGTATTTTGATGTTGTAACTCATTGCTGGTTAGCTAGCAGCAGCTGGCTATGGTAACATTAGATATGGAGAAGCTAAAACATGAAGATTAGTGGTGGGCCTGCTACATGTTTATTCTGTTTCCCTCAGTGATTCACAGACCAACGTGAACATTGTATTGGACTCATGATGATATGATGTTCTGCATGTTAGAGTTTCCACGATGAGATCATCGCTGACTCTGATGATGAAGACTCGCCAGAGTGAAGCAGATCATCACATCAGAGGACAACAGGAGGACAACCAGCAGTGTCCAAGGAAGTGGAGGCAGAGGCCGTGGACGTGTGAGGGCGACAGGTCAAAGAGCAGATGTTCATACGTGGAGTAGAAGATCTTCAAGCTCAAAGGATTTCACATGAGCAGGTCAGCATCTACAGCAGAACATTACTGGTGCTTTTTCCTGATAAACACCACCTATTTGTGTTTGTACAGTATATTGACCAGGCATGTGACTTGGACACAAGTGCCCTAATCAGAATCACATTTTTTTGCGATGCAGTTTTTCACCATTTGAATTTGTACTATAAACTATATAACTATAACTATAACTATAAAAAGTTAGTAGAAAAATGTAAGGAAAGATAAAGGGCTGGTACCAGTTTTGTCCAGGAATGTCTAAAGTATGGACCATTGAAAGTGTAAATGTTCACAGTATGCTGAGGACAGTCGAGCTCTGCTCCATAAAAATATCTAATCATGTTACTCATCTGTTGCTTTACAGGCCAGAATTCAAGGACTACGTTTGGAGCAATCACATCAAGTGCTGGAACTCTGTCGTTCTGTATTTACTCCGTGTTTTGCATTATCTCTAACTTGTTTGAATAAAGTCTTGAAAATGATAAATGCTTTTTCTTTACACTTCCAGCATAAACAACCAACTCAGTTTATTACATTTCTTGGAACACATGTAAATAAATAACACTACAAAAATAGTATACCTTTTATAATTTAGACAATATACAGTACAATTAACATTAACAACTATATACAGGAAGGACGTCCAGAGGTTTCTTCACTGGTTATAAACACAGATCAGTGTTGGCTGTTGATGTCGGTGCTGTCTCAATCCTCTACTGTTCTGGCAGTGACTGTCCTGTACAGAGAAAAGCACAATTACTTATCTGACAGTAAATGCAGCTTTTCAATTTATTATAACACCACAGCTTGAGTTGCATTTTATGCAGTGACAAATATTTCTGAAAACAACGAGAAATAGAATTGTGCCATTTACAGTCATTACATATTCACCAGTTCTACTTTTTGGGGGGTTAACAAAATTTCACCTTCAGAGTAATTACATAGTTTCAAATTCTCATTATTTTTCCTATGCATTTTGACAGTAGTGTGTACAAGCTAGTTAGCTAGCTAGCTAGCTAACGTCAGCTACAACCTGCTTATGTTAGCATTGGGTGAATACATACAACAGCAACATAGGGAGCTGACGTTAGCTACAACCTGCTAACATTAGTGTTGGGTGAATACATGCAACAGCAACATAAGGAGCTAACGTTAGCTACGGTGACTACATAATGCAGAGTAATAATATTAAAAAAAATAATAAAAATAATTTCCCCAACAAAACAAACCAGCTCATTACCTGTCCAACAGAGACACAGCTACCATGGCGTCCGTCCTCAGGTCTTCGACTGCTTCAGTTTTCCAATGTTGACTCGTTTTACTTCTTGTGCTGTCTAACTTCTTTTGTTTGTAGCCTTCTGGAGTTCAGTGTTTCTTTTTTTCCTTTGTTCAGCAGTGTAAGCTGCTGTAGGTACCGCTGCTGATGAGAAGTGTGGCTGTAGTTTCTCTGCTGTTCTTGTCGTCAACAGTCCGTCACAGCTCCAGCAGTGTGTTTATTTCATTTAATTGAGCTTTGAGCTACTATTGGTCAGGGTGACAGACCCCCCTCTGACCAGATAGTCAAAACTCCAGCTCCTTCCTTTGTTCTCTCTCTTCTCCACTTCTCTCCCCGTGGGGCTGCCTGCCCTCAAGTTCTCTTCTTCTGGACCTAACAGCTGCTGAGAGCTGCAGGCTACATTTCCAGCAGGCCCAAAGAACTTCTCACTGCAGCGACATGAGGTCCTGTTAGTATTCCAGCTTAGTTAGCGCCAGCAGCTGCGATGCAAAGCTTGCCAGCTAACCCCACAATCTGAGGAACACCAAGCAAGTTAGCATCGAGCTGCTATCCCTGCAAAGGAAAGGAGCAACCAGTTTCCTCCACCTGCTGTCTTTCATCAGACCTTGCACAGCAAGAACAGCATTGTTCAACATTGGAATTACAACCTCCTCCTGCTTGGCTCATCAGCCAAGGAACCACCAGCACCTTTTCTTCAAAGACTGTAGTGGTAACGTTAACTGGGCCTGGATAGCACACAGCATAGCATAGCACGGCTAAGCACAGGATTTTTAACTCTGGTTGATGTAATGAACATGTGTTCAATTTATGTGTTTGTTCACTGTTGGGTGTTATTGTGATCTCGGCTAATTTGACGTTAGTTGAATGATGCTTCACACAGACTCAGAGTCTTTACATGCAGCTAACCATCTTCTATAACCTGGCATCAGGTCACACACACACAGACACACATACACACACACACACCTGTATATAGTACATGTTAGTTAGTGTTTTCACCTTTGGGTTAAATAAAAGACCTTTGAACCATCATGCTGTCTATTTAATATTGTACAAGAGTGAATGTTGCCAACCTCGACTCTGTCAAGGATCCAAAATGCTTCAACCGTTACAGCTGTTATGGTTATTTTGGTTGTAGTTTTGTAATTAATTATTAATCAGAGTTACAAACTAACAGTTTAGTACCTTTTTCTGAGACTGATTTGGTGAATTGGCTCTTTTCCCTTCTTCAAGGGTGGTGCCCGAGGTGATCTAAAGAAAATTGGATCTTATTATTTATCATAATTAAAAATTATCCCTGATAACCATTAATTATTATTGACAGCCAAATTTAACCCAAAACTCCCTATTAATGCTGCATGAAGCACTACAGTACATATGTGTGTTTGTGAAGCAGCTGTTTGAGTATAAAGTACTATATAAAGTAAATAAAGATGAATGAAGAGCTGTCCACATACTTTTGTCCACATAGTGTAGGACTAAATCCCAGAGCACAGACTGAGACAGACCTGCTCTCTTTACATTTACTGAATGTGTCTGAATGTTAATGAAGCTGCAGCTGGTTGAATTCTTGTGTGTGAACTCTAATAAAACTCCAGCACATGATAACTGATAGAACAACACTCACCACTGTACTTTGATCTCCACCTGTTGTATTAGACTGAAGTCAGTGTGAAGCCAGTGACTCAGAGCAGCCTGCAGGGGGCAGCGTCTCTGCTCTGCTCCAATCAAACCCACATGATCACCAGGTAAGTTCCCCAACAGGTGGAGCTGGAATGTGGCCGTCCAATCGGAGCAGCTACGCGGGAGGAAAACACGGAGGCCTACGGGAAGACGTTTGTCCCTGTGGCCTTCAGACATGTTTATCAGAGGATGTAAGGACGGACACTTTCTGGAGTCAGGCCTGATTCACTACCTGCTCCTGCTGTTCTCCTTTCTGATTCTGCATTTGTTTTAATGAACATCTTAAAGCAGCTCTGTGTAGTTTTATAGAAGAAATTCAAAGTGACACTTTGATATTTACAATATTAATGAGCTAATAATACAAAGTGTTTCCATCAGTGAATAAACCAGCTGCTCTCAGAGGAAAACAAGGTCCCACAACACTCTTTGAAGCTAGAAAGGTGGCAGGGTCCGCCGCATATAAACACAGTAAAGCTCTTTTAAGCTCAGCGTGTTAATTCACTTTATTCAGTCATGGAAACAAAGGTCACTTCTGGTCTCAGGGATGAAAACAGGCTCGGTCCAGATGAGCCGGTCCTGTACAGAACCCATCAGCAGCGATTGCAGCACAATGCATGCTGGTTAGATTTGTGTCCAACTCCAGCTGCTCTCCACAGACTGCAGGACCCCATGGCATGATGGGAAACACCTGGCTTTCTCCTGATCTAACAGCTGATTGGTTCAGACGTTGACTCAACTATATGAGGTTTTATAGAAACTTTGTATTTCTGCTGAGTTGGAGAGATTTTGATGTGATGTGTGTGATGTTGAAGGTTTATTGTGTCAACAGAAGACTAAATATCTCACATTCATATTATAAACAGAACAATAATAATTATTAACATGTGACTCGTTTAAATCGGCCTGTAAAAGATTTAACAGCAGTCAAACGTGTGGTCAGTCGGATGTGAGGATTCAGAGGAGAAGCCCCGACAGTATCAATATGTGACAGATGAATAATGAAAACTATTGTGTTGTGTGTTTGACTTTGAATGTATTGATGTATTAATGTAGTGTGAGAGGGACGGGTCTGCTCACATGATTAGAAACAGCAGCAAACTGAGATGAAGCTGATTTATGTGAGAAGTGATGTAAAATGATCTGTGAACACAAATCACAGCTGTGCGTAGAGTTTTAACAGTCTGTGGTGTCACAATGAACAACAAGTGAACACTGTACACACTGATCAATGTGTCTGATCACATTTAAAATAATCAGTCACATCTAACAGGAAGTGAGTGTTTCTGTCACTTCCTGTGTAATCTACTGCGGTAAAGCTCGCTAGAACATTAAATCGATGTTGTGGTGAACATGTGTTCACATTCATTCATTCAGTCTGTCAATAATGAACCAATGTGAAAACATGTTCACCACAACATCGCTTTTATTTTGAAATTGGTTCCTCGTCGCTCGTACCGTAATGCCTAGCATACACGCGCACCGCGAAACAAAGTGCGGGCTCGCTTTACATCCGGTGTCCTGTTAACTTTCACTTTGTGTGCTCGGTGTGTCGCAGACTGACAGTTGTGTCCGTGTGAAGCTCCAGCTGAAGGTAATGAAGACATTTGAAATGTTTGACTCGTGAACACAAAGTGTGCTCAGTTTAGTGACAGTAGAAAACACAACAATGTGCCTCCATCTTCATTTCTACTAACTCACTGTAACTTTAAACTGTTGTTTGACTTCATTTCCTGATAATCAAGATGGAGAAATATTAGAAAGAGGAGCTCGAACTTTCTCAAGAAACATGAGAGCTGTAGGAATCAACTGAACACTGACATGATGAACATGTTCTTTATGAGTGATGGAAACCTTTGACCGTGACTGTATCTAATATTGAGCTGATGTGCAGATGAATGATCTGTGTTTCCTCTGCAGACGACAGTGTGTGTGAGCTGAGCAGCATGAATCAGTGTGAGGACAGAGAGGAGAGAGTCCCTCCCTCTAAAACCAGTCTGTGTGGGGAGCATGAAGCTCAGAGGTGAGACCACCATCTCTACCTGTCCACCACTCACATCACTCCACCATCATTATTCACACTCAAAGCTCTGTGTGTGTTGTGTTAAAGCCCAGAAGAGCAGAGACCAGACTCTGCTGGACCTGGACCTGGACCTGGACCTGGACCTGGACCTGAGCCCAGCTGTGTGTCCTTTAAGAGTGACAAGTCACACGATCGCCTCATTGACTTTAAAGGAGAACAGGCCTCTGCTGCACAGAGGTAAGCTGTTAATATCACCTTATATATCTATATGTGTGGCGTGTCAAACATATATATCAGTTTGTTTTCAGCATCGTTCTGACGGGAAATTAAATGTGTGAGAGGCTCAAATTTAATTTCTACTCTGTGGCTACAATTCACCAGCTCACAGTCTGTCATTTGAAGTTTTCCCTGTCTTCAAAATGTGTGTAGGCATGGGTCAGAGTTAACTTACAGTTTAGTTCACTCAGCTCTTCCTTCAGCTTTGTTTTTACACATCACAAGTTCTGTGTAGAAAGTGGCGTACGCCTTTTTCAGCCCTGTGACGTAAGTACACAACTTTTATAAACGAGACCCCAGATTCTGCTGAACTGGAACTAGAACCTGGTTCTGAACCAGCTGTGTGTCTTGAAGGACTGTTTTTTTACCTCTTGTTTGACAGGATTCAGTAAATCAGTGACTTTGTTCTGGTTTGGTTCAATATTTGTTGAGAAAATGAAGCGATGATCCACAGACTGAAATCATTCAGCTTCATGTTTTACTGAACTCTGGTGTGTTGATCCTTTTCTTGTTGATAGCTGCTAGTTTCTCCAGCAGCTTCTGTGTCTGAAGAATAAAAAGAGAATTTCAATCCCTGGTGGTCTTCCTCTCTGTCTAACAGCATCTATAGGAGACCAGACTCTGCTGGACCTGGACCTGGACCTGAGCCCAGCTGTGTGTCCTTTAAGAGTGACTGGTCGATCAATTGCCTCATTGATTTTAAAGGAGAACAGGCCTCTGCTGCACAGAGGTAAGCTGTTAATATCATTAAAATGTGACTGCTTCATGTTTTAACTGTTAATTATCCAGAGAAGTTTTTTAAAGCTGTCAGTTTGTTTTCAGCATCGTTCTTCTTCACTCACATTTATATTGTCACATCTGAAAGCTGCCCAGTATAACCAGTCTGCAGCTCTGCTCTCCAGTTGAACTTTTCCTCCACACACTCGTTCTGACTGTTGTCTGATGACTGCATGAGTATAAAACACATTTCACCGAGGCTAACAGATGCTATCTGCTAACGAAGGCTAACCCTGATTCCACAGAGTTCCTCCATCAAATCATCATTTTCCAGTGTTGATTTGAAGGAGTCTGTCGATGCAGAGAAGAATGTTATGGATCACTATTTCCTGCCCGAGCTCAAAGAGGAGACAGTGCAAACCTTTACCTCAGCTTAAACATGTGTGGCGTGTCAAACAAGCTAAAAGAGAAAAATACATTTTATTGTGTGACAGAAACAACCAGACCAACTTGTTCCTGTTTGCTAACATGTAGCTCAGAGAAGAAGTTGTGTCCTTCATTTGACACAGTTCAGTGTGAAATCACCCTCAGGTTTGTTTGATCCACTTCTCTCTGGGTTTCTCTTTGGTTTTCATCATGTGTCACTCACTTCACCTGCTGCAAGTTTATTGTGACTCACCAGTTAGTGCTGAACAAGTAGCATCGTATTAGCTTGTGTGAGCTGTGCATTGCTGTCAGTATTATAGAGGTCAACAAGAGCTGAACGGCCCAAACCAGACAAGCTGCTGAACCAACACAGTAAACTGAAGTCTGTACAGAACTCAGACTGAACTGTTGATTCACAGTGGGATCAGCAGTACCATCAACACGTTACTGTCAGGGGAAACCATCTGATTCAATGTTGTCAGCAACACTTTGACTTATGGTGATTTATTGAATATGTTTGATATATTCAAGTATCACAGCCCAATATGTCAGATTACCATACCATCATATTTGAGTTTTCAGTGTTTCCACTGGTCACTTCCAGCTTCACAGCTCAGAATCACTATTTTAACTGGATGATTATCCTGACTCGTAGCTGCTAACCAGCTTTTCACAGTGTGGAACAACTCTTCTGTGAGGAGAACAAGAAGATGGTCGTAGTAACGTAACATTAACAGAGACTTTTAATTAATTTCTCTGGCAGCAGCTTTCTTTCTCCGTCTTCTCTCAGACAGCAAGATAACCTTCAAAGACCTGGAACAGTTTCTGGGGCGCCTGACTCTCCTGTATTTATCTCATTTTTCCTCCCCCACTCTATCAGTCAGCATCAAGCGTCATACATCATGTTATTCAGGAGAACCTGAAGTTTCACTTTGCCTCTGGTGAATGGTGAATGGACTTGCATTTCTATAGTGTTTTTCCAGTCTACTGACCACTCAAAGTGCTTTACAACACTTGTCACATTCACACATTCACACTCTGATGACAGAAGCTGCCATGTGAGGTGCCGACTGCTCATCAGGAGCAATTTGGGGTTCAGTATTTTGCTCAAGGATACTTCAACATGCCGTTTTAGAGTGATTAACTATTTAATTTACTGACCATGTAGATCTGTCCAAAAAAGTTCAGTAAATATAAAATGTTTTAACTCATAACAGAGAAATATCTATGATCCATTGAACATGAGGCATGTGTGTAAATGTGACGGGTACAGAATCAGATGTATCTGACACTGATCGACCCGTCACCGGTCATAGCCTGTCATGATAAACACTGGCTGACTCTGGTACCTGGCTGTTCGATCGGTGCATCTCTAGTAATTCTTCATGATTCCTCCACAGAGTTGAGCAGGAGAGCTCAGAGGTTTCCAGTGGTCAGTCTGCTCAGCAACATCAAACACACCTGGACTCAATATTTATGGTATGTACATGTACAAGCCTGATTCAAGACAAAGGTAGGACAATGTGTTAAAGGTAAGTAAAAAATGAATGCATCCATCCATCTGCGTCCGCTTTTCCAGGTTCGGGTGGCAGCAGGCTAAGTACTGTATTCCTGCTTAGTCCTTCTCCCAGTAACTCTTTCCAGCTCCTCCTGGGGATCCTGAGTCATTCCCAGTCCAGATGAGCTATATTATCCCTCCAGTGAGTTCTGGGTCTTTCCTGGGGTGTCCTCCCAGTTGGTCGTGCCTGGAAAACTTTTAAAAGGGAGGTGTCAGGAGGATCCTGATCAGATGTTTGAACCACCTCAGCTGGCTCCTTTCGAGGCGAAGGAGTTGTACATTTGTAAAAGAAAGTCATTGGCCACTTGTATCTGCAATCTTATTCTGTCAGTCACTACCCATAACTCACCATAGGTGAGGGTTGGAACGTAGATCAACTGTTAAATCAAAACGCCGCAGCTTCCTCCCCAACACGGTGGTCCAGCGCGAATGTCTGCAGGAGTGCTACTGCTGCACAAAACCACCTGTCGATCTCATGCTCCATTTTCCCATCAGTGGTGAACAAGTCTCAGAGATACTTAAACTCCTTCTCTTGGGGCTGGAGCTCACCCCCCAACCAGAGGGGGCGAACCGCCGTTTTCTGGCAGGGAACCATGGCCTCAGATGTATATGTGCTGAACCTCATCCTGACCATTTCACCCTCCACTGCAAATCACCGCAGTTCCTGCTGGAGGTCACAGGCCAAAAAAGCTAGCAGAACCATGTCATCTGCATAAAGCAGAGACGCAATTTTGAGGAACCCGATACTCTCCTCAGCATGACTGCGCCTTGAAATTCTGTCCATGACTATCACGAACAGGGACGGAGACAGGGGACAACCCTGGCAGTCCAACACCCAGTGGAATCATGTTTGATTTTGGTTATACAGAAACAGGATAGCTCGTAGGAGCGGCCCAGATACCCATACTCCTGCAATACTTCTCACAGTACAGGGGATGCTGTTGGTCAGGTCCTCAAAATGCTCCTTCCATTGCCCGATGATATCCCCAGTCCGGGTCAGCAGTTCTCCTCCTCTACTGAACACAACTGGGACTAACCCTGAGATTCCACTGGATACGTGTCCACTGTGTTACGGCTCCATCGTCCTCTTCCAGCAACCCCCACCAGCTGCGTTTTGAGTCCGCCAAGGAGCAACTCCACCAAACAGCTGGAGTTATGAAATCGAGGATTTCCCGCGATAATTACATAATCACGCTCGACCGCAGTTATACGTATGTGTTATAAACACAATGACACAAAGTGTTCCCGACCTAAGGATTAGAAGAAGAGCTTGGATTTGTCTCTCTTTTGAGGTTTTTGTGCTGGCATCAACTTATTTTGAAAATTAACCGGATGTCATGTTGTTGTTTTGTGTCTGACTTCCTGTCTGCTCTGTGCTGAATTTGGCTGAATTGCTGCATTGTGCTGCGGCGATCGCCAGAAATAGAAGTCCTGCGTATCTGCTCCGCAGGGCTGCGGACTGCCGGAGCTGGGACACAGCAGACACTACCAGGTCAGCGGACCTGGTAGAAGTTAACACATAGACTAGAGTGAAACCGATCAGCTCTGCTGCCATGGCGGAGCCGTAACGCAGCCTGACTGCTGCTTCAGGAGACACCTGGGCCAACCAAGCCCAAAAGGCCTCCTCCTGTAGTTTGACTGCCTCCCTCACCACTGGTGTCCACCAGCGGGTTCTTAGGTTGTCACCACGACAAGAACCAATGGCCTTCTGACCAAAGGAGCTGGGAGCTGAAGACCCGATGGACCGGGGCCTCAAATCAAGGCCCAGCCACCAGATGCTCGCTGGTGAGTTCCCCTCCCAGGTCTTCACAGTCATAGGGTCTACTTAAATTGCTCTTAGTGTCCCTCCCCTGAGACCAGTTTGCCTTGGGAGACCCTTCCAGGCCATTACCCCCAACAACACAGCTCCCAGGATCACTGGGACACACAAACCCTTTCCACCACATTAAGGTGGCGACTCCTCGTGGAAAACAGAATGCAATGATTTGCAAATCCTTTTCAATAGACAGTTACCCATCATGCCATGGGTGCTACCACACAACCCATCACGCTGCTTTTGAACTTTCGGCTGGTAACAGTCTGGATGGTCCTTTTCCTCTTCAGCTTGGAGGACACAACAAATTCAAATACAATTGAAAACGTGGACTCATCGACCACAGCTTGGCCCCAAAGTCAGTGAGGTTTCTGATGTTATTGATAAATGGCCAACTGTACTTACTGACGACAGTGTTCATTAGCCTGTGTAGTAATATCCTTTATACAATCATGTCAGTTTTTAATGCAGAGCTGTCTAGGGGGTCGAAGGTCACGGACATTCAGTGTTGTTTTTTCAGCCTTCCCACTTACATCCAGAGATTTCTACACATTCTCTGAATCTTGTGATGATATTATGGATTGTAGATGGTGAAATCCATAAATTCCTGCAGTTGCAAGTTCACGTTCTTGAACTGTTGGACTGTTAGTTCAAGCAGTTTGAAGTGGTGAACCTCGCTCCATCTTTGTTTGTAAAAAACTGAGCCTCTCGAGGATGCCCCTCTTATACCCAGTCATGATACAGTCCCCTGTTTAGCCTGTTTACCTGTGGAATGATCCAAACAGGTGTTTTGGGAGCATTTTGCAGCAACTTTCGTTGCCCCTGTAGTAACGTTTTACCTGTTGCTGCCATCAAATTCAGAATAATATACATTCGCAAAAATCAATTAGGCTGATGAAACTCGTACTCAACATTGATTCCAAAAAAGTTAGGACATTGTGTTAAACATATATAAAACAAAATGCAATGATTTCAGAGACGATGTATTTAGAGTTCAACAACTACTTTTACATCTGTGGTGTTCATAATAATCTTCATTCTGCTTAATACATGAGTGGGTTGTCAGTCTGTCCAACATGGATCTGATGTTTGGTTCCATGATTTTAGTTTGATTGTCTCATTCATATAATATTCTGTTCCAGCTGCTGGAGGACAACATTGTCAGTTTTGTGAAGAACGAGCTGAAGAAGATCCAGAAGGCTCTGAGTTCAGATTACCCAGAAAGTTTAGAGAGTCAGAGTGAGGATGAGGAGGTGTTGGATGGTGAGGATGAAGAGAAGAAGAGGAGCAGCAGAGAGGCATTTCTGAAGATTACACTGAACTTCCTGAGGAGACTGAAGCAGGAGGATCTGGCAGACTATCTGCAGAGCAGTAAGAGGATTTCTCTAAAGATTTAACATGTTGGGTCAATGAGATGTTTACTGAAGTCTTAACAGATGGACAAAAATATCTTCATATACTGTTTCTTTGAGGAAGTAAAATGTTGAAATATTTAATCTATAATTTATTAATGAATCTTATTTGTCTTTTGCTCAATCAGGACATCTTGCTCCAGTTTGTCAACGTAAACTCAAATCTAACCTGCAGAAGAAGTTCCAGTGTGTGTTTGAGGGGATCGCTAAAGCAGGAAACCCAACCCTTCTGAATCAGATCTACACAGAACTCTACATCACAGAGGGAGGGACTGCAGAGGTCAATGATGAACATGAGGTCAGACAGATTGAAACAGCATCCAGGAAACCAGACAGACCAGAAACAACAATCAGACAAGAAGACGTCTTTAATGCCTCACCTGGAAGAAATGAACCAATCAGAACATTGATGACAAAAGGAGTGGCTGGCATCGGGAAAACACTCTTAACACAGAAGTTCACTCTGGACTGGGCTGAAGACAAAACCAACCAGGACATACAGTTCACATTTCCATTCACTTTCAGAGAGCTGAATGTGCTGAAAGGGAAAAAGTTCAGCTTGGTGGAACTTGTTCATTACTTCTTCACAGAAACCAAAGAAATCTGCAGCTTTGAAGAGTTCCAGGTTGTGTTCATCTTTGACGGTCTGGATGAGTGTCGACCTCCTCTGTGCTTCCACAACACTGAGATCCTGACTGATGCCACAAAATCCACCTCAGTGGATGTGCTGCTGACAAACCTCATCAGGGGAAACCTGCTTCCCTCTGCTCGCCTCTGGATAACCACACGACCTGCAGCAGCCAATCAGATCCCTCCTGAGTATGTTGACATGGTGACAGAGGTCAGAGGGTTCACTGACCCACAGAAGGAGGAGTACTTCAGGAAGAGATTCAGAGATGAAGAGCAGGCCAGCAGAATCATCTCCCACATCAAGACATCTCGAAGCCTCCACATCATGTGCCACACACCAGTCTTCTGCTGGATCACTGCTACAGTTCTGGAGGATGTGTTGAAGACCAGAAAGGGAGGACAGCTGCCCAAGACCCTGACTGAAATGTACATCCACTTCCTGGTGGTTCAGTCCAAAGTGAAGAACGTCAAGTATGATGGAGGAGCTGAGACAGATCCACACTGGACTCCAGAGAGCAGGAAGATGATTGAGTCTCTGGGAAAACTGGCTTTTGATCAGCTGCAGAAAGGAAACCTGATCTTCTATGAATCAGACCTGAGAGAGTGTGGCATCGATATCAGAGCAGCCTCAGTGTACTCAGGAGTGTTCACACAGATCTTTAAAGAGGAGAGTGGACTGTACCAGGACATAGTGTTCTGCTTTGTCCATCTGAGTGTTCAGGAGTTTCTGGCTGCTCTTTATGTCCGTCTGACATTCATCAACTCTGGAGTCAATCTGCTGGCAGAAGAACAAACAACCTACCATCAATTTGCAGATACACACCTCTACCTGAGTGCTGTGGATAAGGCCTTACAGAGTCCAAATGGACACCTGGACTTGTTCCTCCGCTTCCTCCTGGGTCTTTCACTGCAGACCAATCAGAATCTCCTACAAGGTCTGCTGACACAGAAAGGAAGTATATCACAGACCAACCAGGAAACAGTCCAGTTCATCAAGAAGAAGATCAGTGAGAATCTGTCTCCAGAGAAAAGCATCAATCTGTTCCACTGTCTGAATGAACTGAATGATCGTTCTCTAGTGGAGGAGATGCAACAGTCCCTGAGTTCAGGACGTCTATCCTCAGATGAACTGTCTGCTGCTCAGTGGTCAGCTCTGGTCTTCATCTTACTGTCATCAGAAGAAGATCTGGACGTGTTTGACCTGAAGAAATTCTCTGCTTCAGAGGAGGCTCTTCTGAGGCTGCTGCCAGTGGTCAAAGTCTCCAACAAAGCTCTGTAAGTAGAAGTTATTGATGAATAAATACTATCTGCTGTTTTTTAGCAGGAGATACGAATGAAAATGTATTATTTGTTTCCTTGCTGTTGTCTCTCCAGGCTGAGTGGCTGTAACCTGTCAGAGAGAAGCTGTCAAGCTCTGTCCTCAGTTCTCAGCTCTCAATCCTCCAGTCTGAGAGAGCTGGACCTGAGTAACAACAACCTGAAGGATTCAGGAGTGAAGCTGCTGTCTGTTGGTTTGAAGAGTCCTGACTGTACACTGGAGAGTCTCAGGTCAGGATTCATTAACCCATTCAACTGATGACCATTTAAGATCTGATTTATATAAGTAGACAGCCAGCTAACCTGTAGTAATGTGTCTGCTCATTTAATTTGTCAAGAGGAATTGACATAATTGTAAAAACTGTATGAAGCTGTACGATGCCTCACTTGTGCTGCTGATAGCAGAAGAACCACAGGAACAAAAATAGTTAGCGGTCGTAAATTAGATTTCGGCTGGCCGCCAGAGTCGAGGTGATTAATAGGAAATGCTGCTATCGATGCTCATTCAACCCACATTAGACTGTTTCATAGCTGTCACTCTGGTTGTCTGTTAAACAGAATAGTGGAGAAACACTGAACACTGAACATTTTATCATGTTGTATGCTCCCTCTCTCTCGTCCACATGAGCACCTGTTGGCATTAAATGTGGTTCAGACGTTCATGTTCCCCTCAGTATGAACTGTAATAACTCTGCTGATCCTCTGACTTTTCATCTAGCGCCATCATCAGGTCAACGTGTTAGTGTTCGATACTTTGGTTTATAAGCAAACACCTGCAGCCTGATGACAGCAGGACTCTGTTTACTGATGATTAGTTAATGAGGAGACATGTTAATTTATTTGGAGATGGTCTGTTCTTGTGTCTGACTCATCAGTCTCCTCAAATGATCTGACATTGTGTGTTGTTCTGTGTGTCTGCAGGCTGTCAGGCTGTCTGATCACAGAGGAAGGCTGTGCTTCTCTGGCCTCAGCTCTGAGCTCCAACCCCTCCCATCTGAGAGAGCTGGACCTGAGCTACAATCATCCAGGAGACTCGGGAGAGAAACTGCTGTCGGCTGGACTGAAGGATCCAGACTGGAGACTGGACACTCTCAGGTATGAAGAGTCAGTGTGATGGAGGAGGAAGAGTCTGATGAGTATGAGTGTGATACGAACAGTGACACATGTAAGAAGCCTTTTTCCTTTTATCAGAACATGAACACTGGTTCAACATGAAGAGGAGATACTTGTGTAGGAGGAGAACATCTCCAGGAACAAACATGAGCATTGTTTCAGGGTAATAACTGAGTTTGAACAGATCTCTGCATGTTAAAGGAGCTGTCTGTCATTTTGAGAAAAATCCCTTTTTGTCCTCTTCACCAGGATAGAATCAGCTTCATCTCTGTACAGAGAGAAGTCTAGGACATGGCTAGCCTAGCTTAGCACAAAGACTGGAAGCAGGGGGAAACTGCTAGCCTAGCTCTATCAAAAGACATAACGAGGTGTGTGTGTTGTGAAGGAAATTGTCTCTTCAATACCTGCAGCACAGAGAGAAGAGCCACGGTGTCTCTGCAGTCTTCACACTGTCCTGACTTATATACTGTCAGCTAACAACAGAACAGCTGTTACACACTTCATGACAGGTGTTGATCATGTCTTCACCAAAGCAGTGACCCTTTGATGTTTGACTGGACAGTAACTGTCAGCCTCTCTACCTTCCTGTTAACACCTGAGGCAAAGAGAACTGCCCCTCGGGCTTCCTGCAAGATGGCGGATGGGTCAGTTGCTCAGCTTTTAGCTGGATCAGGCAGAAACGCTGAGAGCGGGACTTGCTAGCATTGGTAAAGATATAAGAGACCTCAAGCAGGAACACCGTAACGAACTGATAACATGAAGAAGTCAAGAAATCGCCACCCTCAGACGAGATATTGAACGCAAACTCACGGAAAGTAACAAGGAACTACAGGAACAAAAAACGAACATAACTGAAGCCCAGACTCACAAAGCGGAGTTGGAAGAGCTCAGCATGGAAGCAAATTATTTTCTAGAGAAGATGGAAAAACGGACACGGCAGATGCAGGACAAAATAACGGATCTAGAAATGAGGTAGCGGAGGAACAATGTCCGGATTTTTGGCCTTGAGGACACAGAAGGAAGCTCTGTCACCGACTACCTGGATCAACTACTTACAAAAGAGTTGAGGCTCTTCGACGGAGCCAATCTGCAAATCCAATGCACCCACAGAGCTCTCTCACGAAAATTGAATCCAGGAGACGCTCTGAGATCAATAATAGTTAATTTCCTTCAGTTTGAAACCAAGGAGATGGTCCCACAGAAAGTATGGGAAAAGAAGGGGTTGCAGGTGGGCGACAAAAAAATCAATTTTGACCACGACTACCCCACCGAGGTTGTCCAAAAACACAAAATGTACCAAAATATTAAGAAGACACTGAAGGAGAGGGGCATTCGTTTTCAAACCCCATTAACTGAAAATAAGAATCCATTGGAATAACGGGATGAAGAGCTACGACAACGTGCGGGACGCAGCTGAGGACATGAAAGCAAAGGGGTTGACTCGGCACGAGTGAAGACTTGGGGCTTGTGGAGGAGTGGACCCGTGTCGCCCTGGGATGGCAACCAGCAGGACGCGGTGGGTCCAGGCAGGATGTGGCGGCACAGCAGGCGAAGGAAAAGTTGCAAGGATATCAGAGGAGATCCGACAACTGACGCCCTGATAATGAAAGAACTAACAGCGCTGCAAGATAATACGGACGGCTTCATTTATTTGACTTCAACATCTATAAAACACCAACAAGGTTGGACAGGTCCAGACTGGGGTTGACGCCGTTATACAGACACAGCTCTGGGTCTATGGATGGGCCCTCACAGAAGAGGATTTCCCATCCACCCACCAACAGGGACTTGGGGGAGAAGAGAAGAATAACCCCATATGGAAGTCCCATATAGTTCACAGTGTTCATAATTTTGTTTTTGTTCACGTTTAAGTTCAGCTGCTTGGGAAAAGATGCACACACATTATTGAAGTAAAATGGTACGTAACAATCTAAAGATAATGTCCTTCAATGTAGATTTTCTAAATACACCTAATAAGAGAGGAATGGTCTGAACAAAATTGAAAAAAGAAAAACAGCATGTTATATTGTTACAGGAAACCCACCGGTCCCAAACAGAACATGAAAAGGTTCTTTGGTTTGGTTTTAAAAATTCATATTACATTTCATACTTACAGTTCATATAAACAAGGACGTAAAAGAGGAGTTATGATACTAATTCCAATTACAACCAGAGCATGTGAGCAGAGCGCAGTGAGGAGCGGCTATTTTTTAAAAGCCTTATCTCTTGCTCCAATTTCGCCAAGAAAATAGTGTGGGTGTGCGCGCAGGTGCAAAGATGCATTCTGGGTGGGGCATGAGCAACCGGAGCGAAATTGGAGCGAGAGATAAGGCTCCGCTCCACCTTCTAAAAAAAAATAGGTGCTCCTCGCTCAACACAAAATCCTTCCGCTCCCCTCTGCGCTCTGCTCCGCTTCACTCCGCTCACATGCTCTGATTACAACTACATTTGTTGTACACAGACAAACATCATGTATCCTTTGGTGCAGACACCAAAATGTTGAAAAATACAGTTTTCAACCAGTTTAAAAGGAAATGAAAAACAGATGTCATAAATTAGTAAAGCTGTCCTTAGAAGAAATGGGAATGATCGACATCTGGAGGAATCTCAACCCCCTTGAAAAAGATTTTACACATTATTCAGCAACACACAATGTACACTCAAGAACTGATTACTTCTTTCTAAATATAGGTGATAGGTACAGAGTGTCCGAGTGTAAAACTGGAGGGGCAGATATATCAGATCATAACAGCCTGTTTTTAAAAATACATCTAAATGCCAGAAAAAGACAAACAATCTGGAGACTTAATGTAGGAATACTGAATAATAAAGGGTTCACTCACAAGACCACGCCACAGTTTAACCTTAAGGTGGTTTATTTAAATTGGTAGTAGATTTTGGAAAGGATAGGATTCCTGTGCTGACATGGCCTGGGTCCCTGTTCTGGAGGATCTTCTTGCCGTGGGATGGCGATGTGGAAGGCTGGACTGCCGGTGATCCTGTGAGAGAGGCTAGTGGAGAAGGAGAGGGTCTGGGGGGGAGGGTTGTAAGAACTTGAGGCGAACGGGAGAGAAATGGTTAGACTTGCATATATAGATTTCACAGGTGATTGAATCAGGGCGACGTAGGTGGTTGAGTTAATGCGGCACAGGCGGTTAGGTTGATGAGTCACGGGTGGTTAGGTTGATGAGTCACGGGTGGTTAGGTTGATGAGTCACGGGTGGTTAGGTTGATGAGACGCAGGTGGTTTGACTGGCTCGGCCTGAGTGGCAGATCAGCGAGGAGGAGTGGCGTGGTCCAGTTCCTGAACCTTAGTTATAATAACTCTGTTTGGTGGAAGAATTAAAAAAGGAAATTAGGCATTACATGGAGGACAGTAGTAATAGAGCAGTCGACCCGTATATTGTTTGGGATGCCCTAAAAGTGGTTGTCCGGGGAAAGTTAATAGCTAAAACCACTTTAATGAAAAGACTTAGAAGAGAAGCGTACCAGAACCACTCTATAAGATTGAGAGAATTAGAGCAACATTATCATCAAACAACCCAAAAATATATAAACAAATTAAGGATACTAAAACGAAGATAAATGAGATATTGTTGGATGAATATGGAAAGAAGATCATATTTTTGAAGCCAAATTATTATGAAACTGGTCCCAGAGCAACAAAACCCTAGCAAAACGAATACGAAAACAGCAAGCAATAAATAGCAAACATAAAATTAAGGATCAAAACACCAACGAGACGATACATGAACCAGAAGATATAAAAAAGAGTATTCCAGAGGTTCTGTGAAAATCTATATACACAACCAACGGCTGCAAATGAAGAAGAAATGAGGACCTTCTTAAATCAACTTGATCTTCCGTCGATTGGCACTTACCAAAATGAAAGACTCACAGCAGACATTACAAGGGAAGACATTATCCAAGCAATAAATTCAATACATCTCCAGGGAGCGATGGCTACCCTGCAGAATGGTATAAGATTTATAAGGAGGAACTGTTACCAGCCCTCCAGACCTCTTTTAACTGGACCCTCAAAGAAAGCAAAATACCACCAACGTGGGCAGAAGCAATCATTTCAATCATCCCAAAACCAGGAAAGGAGAGGGACAGATGTGAAAGCTACAGACCGATCTCAATACTAAATAAAGATTATAAACTATATACGTCAATTATCTCTTAAAGAATAAACACCTTCATAGCAGAATTAATAGATGAAGATCAAACAGGATTCATTTCAGGCCGTCAAACCCAAGACAGTATCAGACCAACTTTACACATAATTAGCAAAGACAAAGAGGAAAACAAAGCACTGTGTTGTTAGCATTGACGCTGAAAAGGCATTCGATTGTGTTCACTGGAAGTTTCTTTATCAGATATTAGAACGATTCAGATTCAATAATAAATCAATACAACTGATTAAAACACTCTACCCAAAACCTTCTGCTAGAATTCAAATGAATGGAGATCTGACTGAGAAAATATATCTGCAGAGATCGACCAGACAGGGAGGCTGTTTGTCACCGACCTTGTTTGTGATTTTTATTGAGCCCTTAGCTCGAGCAGTACGAGAAAACCAAGAACTTAAAGGGTCACAACTGGAGGAGGAGAACATAAAATTAGGCTTTTCGCTGATGACATCATTACTTTCCTCAGACAACCAAATGCAACGCTCCCTAATTTGATGAAGCTTCTAGAAACATATGGCGATCTGTCAGGGTATAAGATAAATGTTTCCAAAACCCAGATTTTATCACTCAACTATACTCCAACAAAAGTGATCAGAGAGTCATACGACCTTAACTGGAATCTAAAGTCAATTCATTGTTTGTGTGTGAAGATCACTGAAAGCATCTCTGACCTGTGTACAGCAAATTATAACAACTTGGACGTGAAATAGACCTAGAGTCAGGTCCAGAGCTCTTCAGCTCCCCAAAGAGAGAGAGAGGTGGTACGAGCCTCCCAAAATGAAGGGAATACTATTATGCTGCTCAGCTGAGACCTGTGTACTGTTGGTGTAAGTCAGAATTCACAGCAACATGGAAAGATATAGAAAGAGAAGTGAACCAAATCCCAATTCAAAATATGATCGGAGACAATAAACTACACAAGGAAGTCAAAATGAATATGGATCCAATAACAGTACACACGTTAGACCTGTGGTTTAAAGTATTGTAAATATCTAAGATACAGAAAGATGTGAATATATTAAAATGGGCAGCAGACGATAGAAATGTCCTGCCTGTGAAGTCTGATCAAGGATTTAAGCAATGGTTAAAAAGGAATAACAGCTTGGTGTGTTCTGGTGAAGGAAGGGAGGCTGGAGAGTTTTGAAAACCTGAGAAGAAAGTATGAATCTGGAGCTCATGAAATCTACAGATATCTTCAACTAAAGGAATATTACAAAGAGGAAATCCAGCAGATTCTTCCAAAGAGATGAATGGTGTCATCCAAATCATAATGAAAGCAAACCAGGCAAACCAGGAAAGTGACATGAGAATAACTTCAGCATTATATCAAGGATGAGCACTAACGACAGTCATTCAACTGAATATATCAAGGTGAAATGGGAAGAAGAACTCATGTAGAAACTTGAGAAGAAAGTTGTCATGATATGTGGAAGACTCACCATTCATCCACCAATTCATGGATCTGGAGGGAATTCTCATGGAAGAATCTGATCTGTTTCTTTATTACACCGAAAATGAAAAGCAGGCAGCTGCAGTCATCAGAAGTGTTGGAGAGAATGTGGGTCTGACCATGTCCATCGTTCTCATGTTCTCTGGACATGTAACAAAATAAGTGTATTGTGGGAAATGGTATGTAAGGTACTGCAGCTAATATTAGGATACGAGGTCCCAAAAGTAGTTTGGTGCTCCACTTATGTGAACTGTGGAAGGAAAAGGTTTTGGCACATGATGTATATCTGATTAAAATACTGCTAGTAGCAAGCAACAAAGCAAACACCAGGCAAGGAGGTGAGGAAGCAGCGCCAACGGAGATCCAATGGCTGCAGCTGTCGAGGAGATCTTTGTGATGGAGACACTGACACATAAACTGAGACTCCAAGAAGCAGTTTGACAGAAAATGGACAAAATGGACACTTTAAGACTCAAAATGAGGACATGGGACTGGAATGATGATTAACAGACAAACACATTTTTGAGAGTGTTTAATACAAGACACTTCCCAAGCAGTGAATGTTCCTGCTGGTTGTGTTTGTTGGTTGTTACTATGTGACAATATCAATAAAGATTAAAGTGAAGAAAAAGAGAACTGCCCCTCATATGAGTTCTGTTCTGACCCTGACACCTCCCACAGCTCAGGAGAAGAGGCTCCGCCTCCTCTCACATCCTGATATGTTCTGATCCAAACACTGTGTGTGTGTGTGTGTGTGTGTGTGTGTGTGTGTGTGTGTGTCTGTGTGTCTGTGTGTTTCTGTGTCCATGCTCCTCCCTCCTCCTCCTCCTCCTCGTCCTCCTTGTCCTCCTCTTGCTCCTCCCCCCTCTTCCTCCTCCTCCTCCTCCTGCTCTTGCTCCTCTTGCTCCTCGTCCCCCTACTCATCCTCCTCTTCCTCCTCCTCCTGTTGCTCCTCTTGCTCCTCGTCGTCGTCCTCCTCCTCATCCTCCTCTTCCTCCTCCTCCTCCTCCTCCTCCTCTTGCTCCTCTTGCTCCTTGTCCCCCTCCTCCTCCTCCTCTTCCTCCTGCCTCCTCCTCTTCCTCCTCCTGCTCTTGCTCCTCTTGCTCCTCGTCCCCCTCCTCCTCTTGTTCTTGCTCCTCCTCCTCCTCCTCCTCCTCCTCCTCCTCCTCCTCTTGCTCCTTGTCCCCCTCCTCCTCCTTCCCCTCCCCCTCCTCCTCCTTCTTCTCCTCCTTGTCCTCCACCTCCTCTTGCTCCTCGTCCTCATCCTCTTCCTCCTCCTCCTCTTGCTCCTCTTGCTCCTCGTCCCCCTCCTCCTCCTCGTCCTCATCCTCTTCCTCCTCCTCCTCTTGCTCCTCTTGCTCCTCGTCCCCCTCCTCCTCCTCCACCTTCTCCTCCTCTTCCTCCTCCTCCTCCTCCTCCCCCCCTCCTCTTCCTCCTCCTGCTCTTGCTCCTCGTCCTCCTACTCCTCTTCCTCCTCCACCTTCTCCTCCTCTTCCTCCTCCTCCTCCTCCTCCCCCCCTCCTCTTCCTCCTCCTGCTCTTGCTCCTCGTCCCCCTCCTCCTCCTTCCCCTCCTCCTCCTTCTCCTCCTTGTCCTCCACCTCCTCTTGCTCCTCATCCTCATCCTCTTCCTCCTCCTCCTCTTGCTCCTCGTCCCCCTCCTCCTCCTCATCCTCCTCCTCCTCCTCCTCCCCCCTCCTCTTCCTCCTCCTGCTCTTGCTCCTCGTCCTCCTACTCCTCTTCCTCCTCTTGCTTCTCTTGCTCCTCCTCCCCCTCCTCCCCCTCCTCTTCCTCCTCCTTCTCCTCCTTGTCCTCCTCCTGCTCTTGCTCCTCGTCCCCCTCCTCCTCATCCTCCTCTTCCTCTTCCTCCTCCTCCTCCTCTTGCTCCTCTTGCTCCTCTTGCTCCTTGTCCCCCTCCTCCTCCTCATCCTCCTCTTCCTCTTCCTCCTCCTCCTCCTCTTGCTCCTCTTGCTCCTCTTGCTCCTTGTCCCCCTCCTCCTCCTCCTCTTCCTCCTGCGTCCTCCTCTTCCTCCTCTTGCTCCTCGTCCCCCTCCTCCTCCTCCTCCTCTTGTTCTTGCTCCTCGTCCTCCTCCTCCTCTTGCTCCTCTTGCTCCTTGTCCCCCTCCTCCTCTTCCTCCTCCTCCTCCTCTTGCTCTTGCTCTTGCTCCTCGTCCCCCTCCTCATCCTCCTCTTCCTCCTCCTCCTCCTTGTCCTCCTCCTGCTCTTGCTCCTCGTCCTCCCCCTCCTCCTCCTTCTCCTCCCCTCTTGCTCCTCCCCCTCCTCCTCTTCCTCCTCCTCCTCCTCTTGCTCCCCCTCCCCCTCCTCGTCCTCCTCCTCCTCCTCCTCTTGCTCCCCCTCCCCCTCTTGCTCCTCCCCCCTCCTCCTCCTCCTCTTGCTCCTCTTGCTCCTTGTCCCCCTCCTCCTCCTTCCCCTCCTCCTCCTCTTCCTCCTCCTCCTCTTGCTCTTGCTCTTGCTCTTGCTCCTCGTCCCCCTCCTCATCCTCTTCTTCCTCCTCCTCCTCCTCCTGCTCTTGCTCCTCGTCCTCGTCCTCCTCCTCCTTCTACTCCCCTCTTGCTCCTCCCCCTCCTCCTCTTCACCCTCCTCCTCTTCCCCCTCCTCCTCCTCCTCCTCTTGCTCCTCCTCCTCCTCCTCTTGCTCCCCCTCCCCCTCCTCGTCCTCCTCCTCCTCCTCCTCTTGCTCCCCCTCCCCCTCCTCGTCCTCCTCCTCCTCCTCCTCTTGCTCCCCCTCCCCCTCCCCTTCCTCCTCCTTCTCCTCCTCCTCCTCCTCCTCCCCTCCTCCTACACCTCCTCCTCCTCCTCCCCCTCCTCCTCCTCCTCCTCCTCCTCCTCCTCCTCCTCCTCCTCCTCCTCCTCCTCCTCTCAGGGTGGAGCCTGCTGGAGTCCGATGGTTGACACCAGGTCTGAGGAAGTGTGAGTGTGTTTTTACTTTGATTCATGAAAACAAAGCAGCTTCACACTGATGACATCACTCATTCACAGCTGTGATGTCATCATCAGACTGTGACATCACTGGTTCAGATGTGTGATGTCATCATCAGACTGACATCACTGGTTCAGATGTGTGATGTCATCATCAGACTGATGACAGATTAATAACTGCAGCTGTGTTGTGTCTTTTTCTCTCCATCAGATTCCTGTGAGCTCACAGTCGACACAAACACAGTCAACAGAGAGATCAGACTGTCTGACAACAACAGGGAGATGATGTCATATGTGTTCATGAATCAGTCGTATCCTGATCATCCAGAGAGGTTTGACTGTCCTCAGCTGCTGTGTAGAACTGGTCTGACTGGTCGCTGTTACTGGGAGGTCAAGTGGAGAGGAAGAGTTTCTATATCAGTGAGTTACAGAGGAATCAGCAGGAGAGGAGACAGAGAGGACTGTGAGTTTGGAGCCAATGATCAGTCGTGGAGTCTGAAGTGCTCTGGTGTTGGTTACTCTGTCAGACACAATAACAGATCAACTTCCATCACCTCCGGCTCCTTCTACTCTGACAGAGTAGCAGTGTATGTGGACTGTCCTGCTGGCACTCTGTCCTTCTACAGAGTCTCCTCTGACACACTGATCCACCTCCACACCTTCAACACCACCTTCACTGAACCTCTTTATCCTGGGTTTGGGTTCTGGTCTGTTTCCTCAGTGTCTCTGTGTCGTCTGTAGGACGGAGAGTCTCCTCCTGAACAGACTCAACTGTTGACAGTTACAGGAACCTTCAGGTTACTGTCATCAGTTCATTAGATGATTGTGACTCAGTCATTAATGTGAAAACATGATGTTCCTGTTGGAGTTGTTGAGGTGGAGCTCATGTTGAACTGTTTTGTACAGGACTGACACTGATGATTCATTCAGACCTGCTCTGATGACACTGAGCTCCACAGTCTGGTTAAACTCCACTGGAGTCGCTGTGGATGATGCTCGGAGCCACAAGTGCAACAAGTCTTCTGCACGTACGAGTGGAAACACGAGCCGTCTTTACAAACACCTAGTGAGAGTTCATCACACACATCCAGGAGCAGAAATGCACAGACTGCTGAGCTCGTAGTTCATCTCTTGTTTCCTCATCCACCTCAGCTGTGTTACAGAGTCAACTACAGGCTACATACATGGTTCATGAAGAAGAGGAAGCATTAGTCCGCTGATGGTTTCCATCTAAACATGGTGCAGTTTCAGAGTCACACTGTCCTCTGGACGGAAGATATTTTGGCTCATAATTCAAATAGAAAATGAAAAAGATCATTTTACTGCCCTACTAGGAAGAATTAGGCCTGAACTCAACTTTAAAACTGGAAATTTAAAATGTAAATGATGATGTGAAAATGTGAAGTGAGGACATGAGAAAAGGGAAATTTAAAATGGAAATGCTGGAAGTGAAAGCTGAAACTAAAGATGAAATGAAAACTGCTGATGAAATAAGACGAAGGACATCACATCAACATCAAACATGAAACTCAAAATGGGGAAGAGAAAAGCTTGAATGGACAAAAGTAAATGTTGTTTTGCATTTTCATGTCAAGTCATTAATGAAATGAAGCCTCAGCTGTCATTTGAATGAACTTTGGTGAGAGACTTGAATCAGCTGATGGCTGTCATAGTAAAGAGGCAAATCACAAAGAAAAAAGCATTCAGCTCCTGATTTGAACACAAACTGTATCCATCACTACATTTCTGTGGAAGCCATGAAATGCTCTTGTTAGCATTTATTATGTTATGAAACATCTGTAAATGTCAAAATGAATCTTTAGTGATGATCTCTTCTTTGTACAAACTGATTCAAACTGATGCTCGTGTTCATTATAAACTTCTTCACTGCCTGTCCTGGACACATTTAAACTTATGATCATCACAGTGTAATGTGTCATTACAGCTCGTCCAAAACGCTGTTGCCTGGTTACTAACGAGGTCCAAGAAACGAGACCACGTCGCTCCTAATGTTGCTTCTCTGCACCTTCTGTCATGAAAACAGAGAGTTTGTTTCTTTAGCTTGTTTCAGTCACTGAAGATGTTTCTCTTCTCACCAACATTTCTACATAAAAACTACAGTCTGCTCCTTTAAAGGTCGTCAGTTTTCTGTCTCACAGCATCTTTCAGTACGTCTGGTCTCCACACAGGGAAACATTCAAAGACTTCATGTTTTTTATGTTTTCTTCACATTGAGCTCATTTTGGAAACATTGAGATCTCACATGAATTTTAAAATGAGGTTTTGTGAGTTTAACTGACGGCAACAAGTGTTCACTCAGAAATAAATCAGTTGATGTAGTTGATGAATCAGCTGATGTAGTTGATGAATCAGCTGATGTAGTTGATGAATCAGCTGATGTAGTTGATAAATCAGCTGATGGAGTTGATAAATCAGCTGATGTAGTTGATGAATCAGCTGATGTAGTTGATGAATCAGCTGATGTAGTTGATGAATCAGCTGATGTAGTTGATAAATCAGCTGATGGAGTTGATAAATCAGCTGATGTAGTTGATGAATCAGCTGATGTTAGCCTGTTGGAGAAGCTAACACTGATGTTAACCTGTTGGAGAAGCTAACACTGATGTTAGCCTGTTGGAGAAGCTAACACTGATGTTAGCCTGTTGGAGAAGCTAACACTGATGTTAACCTGTTGGAGAAGCTAACACTGATGTTAGCCTGTTGGAGAAGCTAACACTGATGTGAACCTGTTAGAAGCTAACACTGATGTTAGCCTGTTGGAGAAGCTAACACTGATGTTGGCCTGTTGGAGAAGCTAACACTGATGTTAGCCTGTTGGAGAAGCTAACACTGATGTTGGCCTGTTGGAGAAGCTAACACTGATGTCGGCCTGTTGGAGAAGCTAACGCTGATTTCCGACTGTTGGAGAAGCTAACGCTGATGTCGGCCTGTTGGAGAAGCTAACGCTGATGTTAGCCTGTTGGAGAGGCTAACACTGATGTTGGCCTGTTGGAGAAGCTAACACTGATGTTAGCCTGTTGGAGAAGCTAACACTGATGTTGGCCTGTTGGAGAAGCTAACACTGATGTTAGCCTGTTGGAGAAGCTAACGCTGATGTCAGCCTGTTGGAGAAGAAGCTAACACTGATGTTGACCTGTTAGAAGCTAACACTGATGTTAACCTGTTGGAGAAGCTAACACTGATGTTGGCCTGTTGGAGAAGCTAACACTGATGTTAGCCTGTTGGAGAAGCTAACGCTGATGTCGGCCTGTTGGAGAAGAAGCTAACACTGATGTTGACCTGTTAGAAGCTAACACTGATGTTAACCTGTTGGAGAAGCTAACACTGATATTAGCTTGTTGGAGAAGCTAACACTGATGTCGGACTGTTGGAGAAGCTAACACTGATGTCAGCCTGTTGGAGAAGCTAACGCTGATGTTAGCTTGTTGGAGAAGCTAACACTGATGTTAACCTGTTAGAAGCCAGCACTGATGTTAACCTGTTGGAGAAGCTAACGCTGATTTCCGACTGTTGGAGAAGCTAACGCTGATGTCGGCCTTTTGGAGAAGCTAACGCTGATGTCGGCCTGTTGGAGAAGCTAACGCTGATTTCCGACTGTTGGAGAAGCTAACGCTGATGTCGGCCTGTTGGAGAAGCTAACGCTGATGTTAGCCTGTTGGAGAGGCTAACACTGATGTTGGCCTGTTGGAGAAGCTAACACTGATGTTGGCCTGTTGGAGAAGCTAATACTGATGTTGGCCTGTTGGAGAAGCTAACACTGATGTTAACCTGTTAGAAGCTAACACTGATGTTAACCTGTTAGAAGCTAACGCTGATGTCGGCCTGTTGGAGAAGAAGCTAACACTGATGTTGACCTGTTAGAAGCTAACACTGATGTTAACCTGTTAGAAGCTAGCACTGGTGTTAGCCTGTTGGAGAAGCTAACACTGATGTTAGCCTGTTAGAAGCTAACACTGATGTCGGCCTGTTGGAGAAGCTAACACTGATGTCAGCCTGTTGGAGAAGCTAACACTGATGTTAACCTGTTAGAAGCTAACACTGATGTCGGACTGTTGGAGAAGCTAACACTGATGTCAGCCTGTTGGAGAAGCTAACACTGATGTCAGCATGTTGGAGAAGCTAACACTGATGTTAGCCTGTTGGAGAAGTTAATGCTGATTTCCAACTGTTGGAGAAGCTAACACTGATGTTAACCTGTTGGAGAAGCTAACGCTGATGTCGGCCTGTTGGAGAAGCTAACACTGATGTTAGCCTGTTGGAGAAGCTAACGCTGATGTCAGCCTGTTGGAGAAGCTAACGCTGATGTCAGCCTGTTGGAGAAGCTAACGCTGATGTTAGCCTGTTGGAGAAGCTAACACTGATGTTAGCTTGTTGGAGAAGCTAACACTGATGTCGGACTGTTGGAGAAGCTAACACTGATGTCAGCCTGTTGGAGAAGCTAACGCTGATGTTAGCTTGTTGGAGAAGCTAACACTGATGTTAACCTGTTAGAAGCTAGCACTGATGTTAACCTGTTGGAGAAGCTAACACTGATGTTGGCCTGTTGGAGAAGCTAACACTGATGTTAGCCTGTTGGAGAAGCTAACACTGATGTCGGCCTGTTGGAGAAGCTAACGCTGATTTCCGACTGTTGGAGAAGCTAACGCTGATGTCGGCCTGTTGGAGAAGCTAACGCTGATGTTAGCCTGTTGGAGAGGCTAACACTGATGTTGGCCTGTTGGAGAAGCTAACACTGATGTTAACCTGTTGGAGAAGCTAACACTGATGTTGGCCTGTTGGAGAAGCTAACACTGATGTTAGCCTGTTGGAGAAGCTAACGCTGATGTCAGCCTGTTGGAGAAGAAGCTAACACTGATGTTGACCTGTTAGAAGCTAACACTGATGTTAACCTGTTGGAGAAGCTAACACTGATGTTGGCCTGTTGGAGAAGCTAACACTGATGTTAGCCTGTTGGAGAAGCTAACGCTGATGTCGGCCTGTTGGAGAAGAAGCTAACACTGATGTTGACCTGTTAGAAGCTAACACTGATGTTAACCTGTTGGAGAAGCTAACACTGATGTTAGCTTGTTGGAGAAGCTAACACTGATGTCGGACTGTTGGAGAAGCTAACACTGATGTCAGCCTGTTGGAGAAGCTAACGCTGATGTTAGCTTGTTGGAGAAGCTAACACTGATGTTAACCTGTTAGAAGCCAGCACTGATGTTAACCTGTTGGAGAAGCTAACGCTGATTTCCGACTGTTGGAGAAGCTAACGCTGATGTCGGCCTTTTGGAGAAGCTAACGCTGATGTCGGCCTGTTGGAGAAGCTAACGCTGATTTCCGACTGTTGGAGAAGCTAACGCTGATGTCGGCCTGTTGGAGAAGCTAACGCTGATGTTAGCCTGTTGGAGAGGCTAACACTGATGTTGGCCTGTTGGAGAAGCTAACACTGATGTTGGCCTGTTGGAGAAGCTAATACTGATGTTGGCCTGTTGGAGAAGCTAACACTGATGTTAACCTGTTAGAAGCTAACACTGATGTTAACCTGTTAGAAGCTAACGCTGATGTCGGCCTGTTGGAGAAGAAGCTAACACTGATGTTGACCTGTTAGAAGCTAACACTGATGTTAACCTGTTAGAAGCTAGCACTGGTGTTAGCCTGTTGGAGAAGCTAACACTGATGTTAGCCTGTTAGAAGCTAACACTGATGTCGGCCTGTTGGAGAAGCTAACACTGATGTCAGCCTGTTGGAGAAGCTAACACTGATGTTAACCTGTTAGAAGCTAACACTGATGTCGGACTGTTGGAGAAGCTAACACTGATGTCAGCCTGTTGGAGAAGCTAACACTGATGTCAGCATGTTGGAGAAGCTAACACTGATGTTAGCCTGTTGGAGAAGTTAATGCTGATTTCCAACTGTTGGAGAAGCTAACACTGATGTTAACCTGTTGGAGAAGCTAACGCTGATGTCGGCCTGTTGGAGAAGCTAACACTGATGTTAGCCTGTTGGAGAAGCTAACACTGATGTCGGCCTGTTGGAGAAGCTAACGCTGATGTTAGCCTGTTAGAAGCTAACGCTGATGTTAGCCTGTTAGAAGCTAACGCTGATGTTAGCCTGTTGGAGAAGCTAACGCTGATGTCGGCCTGTTGGAGAAGCTAACGCTGATGTTAGCCTGTTAGAAGCTAACGCTGATGTTAGCCTGTTGGAGAAGCTAACGCTGATGTCGGCCTGTTGGAGAAGCTAACGCTGATGTCGGCCTGTTGGAGAAGCTAACGCTGATGTTAGCCTGTTGGAGAAGCTAACACTGATGTTAGCCTGTTGGAGAAGCTAACGCTGATGTCGGCCTGTTGGAGAAGCTAACGCTGATGTTAGCCTGTTGGAGAAGCTAACGCTGATGTCGGCCTGTTGGAGAAGCTAACGCTGATGTCGGCCTGTTGGAGAAGAAGCTAACACTGATGTTGACCTGTTAGAAGCTAACACTGATGTTAACCTGTTAGAAGCTAGCACTGGTGTTAGCCTGTTGGAGAAGCTAACACTGATGTTAGCCTGTTAGAAGCTAACACTGATGTCGGCCTGTTGGAGAAGCTAACACTGATGTCAGCCTGTTGGAGAAGCTAACACTGATGTTAACCTGTTAGAAGCTAACACTGATGTCGGACTGTTGGAGAAGCTAACACTGATGTCAGCCTGTTGGAGAAGCTAACACTGATGTCAGCATGTTGGAGAAGCTAACACTGATGTTAGCCTGTTGGAGAAGTTAATGCTGATTTCCAACTGTTGGAGAAGCTAACACTGATGTTAACCTGTTGGAGAAGCTAACACTGATGTCGGCCTGTTGGAGAAGCTAACACTGATGTCGGCCTGTTGGAGAAGCTAACACTGATGTCGGCCTGTTGGAGAAGCTAACACTGATGTTAGCCTGTTGGAGAAGCTAACACTGATGTCGGCCTGTTGGAGAAGCTAACACTGATGTTAGCCTGTTGGAGAAGCTAACACTGATGTCGGCCTGTTGGAGAAGCTAACGCTGATGTTAGCCTGTTGGAGAAGCTAACGCTGATGTCGGCCTGTTGGAGAAGCTAACGCTGATGTCGGCCTGTTGGAGAAGCTAACGCTGATGTTAGCCTGTTGGAGAAGCTAACACTGATGTTAGCCTGTTGGAGAAGCTAACGCTGATGTCGGCCTGTTGGAGAAGCTAACACTGATGTTAGCCTGTGTGTCTGCGCATGCGTGTGGTGCTGTCACGGTTGCCTAGCGACAGACGCCACACACCGGCGCTGCTCACAAAACCCGCGTCTTTTAAAAATGTCCTCTACACCCGATACCCCACCTCGTCCTCAAAAGCGAAAACGCCTGCAAAAGTCCAGACGTGAGTGGAAGAGGCGCATCCTTGCTGGACAGCGTCAGTGGAGATGTTTACAAGGCAAATTGTAAAATGTGCCAGCGAGGGTTTTCAGTGGCGCACGGTGGGGTCTGACATCAGACAGCACGCAACAGGAGAGCAACACTGCAGACACGAAAGAACACAGAAGACCCGAGCGTCAAACAACAAAGAACAAAGGCAGAGGCAGGGGTTAAAGATGTCCCTGCTCCAAAGGCAGTGGGTGATGTTCCCCCTTGCTGTTCAATACTTCGGTCCAGAATGCGGGTCACCAACAAAATGCTGGATCTCATGGAAAATGCAGATGAGTCGCTGCTGGGACTGTAGCTCTCATAGAGCAGTCGCTTGACACATTTGGCTCATCATTTGATCAAGTGGCAGCATTTAGTGCAGACAATACACATGTGAATTACAGAATGCACAACTCTGTCTTCACCAACCTGAAGAAGAAACAAAAAGATCTGCTGCAAGGAGACTGCCATGCCCACATTGTGCACAACACAGTGAAGCATGCTCTTCACCAGCTCACTGTAGATGTGGAGATGTTGTGCTGAAGGTCTTTGGCTGCTTTTCCACATCTGCCAAACGAAGACAATCACTCAGAGAGTTTTGTGATGTTGAGTTCTGGAGAACGTGGCTCTCCCTTAATCCAGCCATCACCCGGCTAATGCAAACCTGGATTGCACTGAAATCTTACCTCATCAGCCTGGGGGGGAGCGTCCCAAACAACTTCGAGCTTTGTTAAAGCTCAGTGAGGACTCAACTGAGGGAGATGGAGACATTGTGGAGGTTTACCTTCTCTTCTGCAATCATATCCTCTCTGTCTCTGAGGAAGTTGTAAAGAAGCTGGAGAGTGATGAAACCACCTGTGTTGAGTTATTTTCCATCATGGAGAACTTCAAGCAAAAGCTCACAGAGACGAGACGACCAGTTCTGTGGCTACTGAACTAAAGTGAAGCTGCAGCGTCTCCGTCCACGTGATGCAGACATGGCAAGGGCAGATTTTACTGCATTTCTCAGCACAGCACTCTCATATGTTGAGAAATGGATCAACTTTTCAGGAGACAACTGGCTGTTCTCACTGCAACCTCCCTCTCTGCACCATGGCACCTTGACCTTCAGTGACATTGAGAGGGTGACCACCAAGCTCAACTTCATCCATAAAGTCAACATGGATGAACCTTATGATGAATGCTCCACAGCAAAACCCACTCTGAAGAGGCTCAAAGAAGATGCTGAAGATGAATGGAAGTCCAAAGGTGTGGCTGCCAGGTGGGCGGCTCTCTGTCAAGTAGCTGACCTGCCTGACATGCTGTCTATCAGCTGCTCCACGGAGCTCATGAGAAGTGAGCTCCTGATCACTCTCAGCTTTGAGCAGTCCTGTTCACAGTTTTACAACAGACAAAGAGGTACTCAGTGCTGCAAGGAGTAACAAGAAGTACCCCTGGAAAAACAAGTAACAGATTGAAACGGTTTTTACTCATTTGAACATCCAACACCAGATATGTTAAACTTCAGGGGACTTGGAAAACCTCCAGATTTTGACTTTCAGTTAAGTTAAGTGACGCTGGTAATGCATTAGCATATGGCATAAATTAGCATTATGCTGTTGGAAGTAAAGCTTTAAAAGCCTTCACTTTCAAAATGTTAGACGTTCAGAAAACCATAAAATCCATTCAGTCAACTCTCTTTCGCGGTCCTGGGCGGCAGAAATCGTGACGTAAGGGTAAGGACGGGAACATCTGGTGACGCAACCAGGAAATACTCCGAAGGCTGGACCGTCCCATTTAACAGCGGTTGACGTGGCCGTCGAAGGTCTCTCTGAAGGACCCGGCCTTCGGAGGCCGCAAAGGCCGGATCCTTCGAAGGATGCAGCCCCTGAATTTGGACACAGCTTATAAGCAGACCTGGCATCCTGTAGAACCCGGCCGAGCCACTATGAAACAATTTTTATGAAAGTAATGCAGTTACAATTTCAAGTGGTTTCAAACTCTGAAAACACCACATTAAGATTCAAGCGTTTAAGGATATCAACCCTGATTTATGCTTTAAAATGTGTCAAACGTGCAGATTGTTTGATACCCTTTCAAAATACCATACCCAATATTCAACACAATATATTGTGATCTGTCAACACAATAATAAGTTTGACGTGTGATGCTTACAGTCACTATTTATTAAAGGATTAATGGCAAAACTCTTTCCAGACTGTCTTTTCTCTAATGCCACAGTGCCCTTAGTGTTGAATTCAAAGAAGACAAAAACTTTCATTAAAAACAAACCACTGTATTCAGTGCCAATGAGGATAAATTAGGTATAGATACAAGTAGGAAACACTTTAAATTTATGTAAACTGTCCAGATCATGTCCTGAAATCAAGTTTCTTTTATACTGAAGTCGTGTCAGCTGATAATGGAGCTCTCAGGTCACACAGGTCATCCTGATGCCTCTTCTGTGGATACTGATACTTCCTGATGCTGCTGGCCGTTGTCTTGCGGGCTTTTGCTTGACTGAAGCAACACCCGCCCAACAATACCTTCCTCCTCTGATGGTCTCTCATACTGCAGAGAGTCTGGCGGGGTCCAGGAGAACCTCAAACACAGCATCATCAGGTCACTCTGATGATCTGTAAAATATGGCAGAACCACTGTTACTTCTATTATACGGTCATGATTAATCAGTCGCAACCATGCACCCAACCACTGCATGAATGTGCTTTTGAATGAAGGAGAAGCATGTAGTGGTACGGTGATCTCAGTACTAAAGTCAAGGTGATTACTGTATTAAAACCCAAATGACAACAACATGTAGACAATTACATTTAAATACTTTCTTTGTTCAATTGTCCTTCTGTAAGGACACTCTGTGTCGATGTGGCCTGATGAAGGTGTTGTGACATTTGGAAACATTTATTAGTATTGTAGGTTCCTAATCAGTGAAGCCATGATCTTGACGCTCTCCTCCCTCCTTATTCACTTTTACGACATAAAAAACTCCACACGATTCCTTCGTTTCTTTTCACCGTTTACTCCGTGAAATAAGGCAAAATACAATAGTCCAGCATTATGAAAATAAAAACAGGTAAGAGCCAAAGACAGAAAAAATGCGGAGTCTAAAGGTAAAGTGAAAGCAAAGAGCAAAGAGCAAAGAGGTCAAAAAACTGTGTGGCTCCACTCCATGACACTGACCTGACTGACTGTTTTACGTCAACCACGCACCCACACTCATCTGCATTAAAGGTTACATGTGCGATTTTTAAACCAAAAAACATCCACACATTTTTAAGTGAAATGAATTAAGTACTAACTTATTAATATGAACTGTTCACCTGTAAATAACCTCTTCTTTATCATAATTAACAACAATCTTTTTTCACATATCAACTTAAATTATTATTTAAATACTTATCAACAAAAAATAGCATTTAGGCTCCTATATTACCGGCCCCTAATTGTTATCAATGTCCTTGAAACAATTACTCCAAAAGTGTCAACTTAAATTAAAGGAGCCTGAATAACATTACTTATCACTTAGTGAAAGAAGCTTGGTGTTCTTAGTCCCATTCATGATGAGATCTTCATAACAGTCCATCAGTTATCCTCTGATTCTTGAAGAAGACATAGCTTTGTTACAGGGCGACAAAGCTCGTTGGTCTTGGTCTTCACTTTAACCTGACGAACGAAACCATTTCTATCAGGAAAAGTCTCCACTATTCTTCCAAGTGGCCAGGAGTTTCTGGGTGATGTATCATCCATTATCAGCACCACATCGCCGACACAGAAGTTTCTTCCAGGTGAAGACCATCGCTGACGTTCTTGGAGCTGTGTCAGATACTCTTTGCACCAGCGTTTCCAGAAGACATCCGCGAGGTATTGAATCTGTCTCCATCTCCGGTTGACGTACTGGTCATCTTCATGAAATACTCCTGGTGGTAACTCGGGCTTGACTTTGAGCAACAACAAGTGGTTGGGCGTGAGGGCCTCTAAATCGTTGAGGTCTGATGATGCCTTTGTGATGGGCCTGCTGTTTATGACCGCCTCAGCTTCACAAAGTAGGGTGTGGAGACCTTCTTCATCCAGCAGTTGCTCCTTGACCGTGATGTTCAGGATTTTTCTCACTGAACGAATTAACCGCTCCCAGCTGCCTCCGTGGTGAGAACCCGCTGGCGGATTGAAATGCCACTGAACACCTCTCTGTTGCAAATGTTTCTGGATCCTGTTGGTGTTCCATTCGTTGATTGATTTCCTCATCTCACTGTCAGCTGACCGAAAGTTGGTTCCATTATCTGAATACATCTCTCTGACTTGTCCTCTTCTGGCAAGAAATCTTCTGATTGCGTTGAGACAGGCATCAGTGTCGAGAGAAGAAGCAACTTCCAGATGCACTGCTCGTATAGCAAGACACGTGAAGATAACGCCATATCTCTTTACCTGGACTCGTCCTCTCTTCACTAGGAACGGACCGAAGTAATCTATGCCGACTCTTGTAAAAGGAGGGTCATCTGGCAAGACCCTGCATGTTGGTAGATCTGCCATGAGCTGCTTGCCAGCTGCTCCATGTAGCCTTTTACAGATGACACACTTCGACAGGAACCTTCTGATAGCTCCACTTGCTCCAGGGATCCAGAATCGTTGCCGTAGCTGAGCCAACATGTGATTCCTTCCGGCGTGAGCTGTAATGTCATGAATGTGTCTCAACACAAGCCTTGTGACGTGTGAATCCTTAGGCAAGATGACTTGCTGCTTGGAGTCATCAGGCATAGCCGCGCGACTCAACCTTCCGCCAACTCTCATAACTCCGTCTCGGAGCACTGGATTTAACTTAACGAGTGAGCTACTTTTCTTCACTCTTTGATGCTCCTTTAGCATAGCCAAGTCTTCTTTGAAGCTTTGTTTCTGACAGCATTTCACAATTTCTGTTTCTGCTTCAGTCAAGTCATCACAAGTCAGATACTTTCCTTTAATGGCTTTCTTGAACTCTGTCATCCGGCTTTCTCCGTCTACTGCTCGTAGCTCCTTTCTCTTTTCCTTTAGCTCTTTCAGCAAATCCTTAAGTTTTGCTCTTGGATCCCAAAGTATTTTTGCTTGATTGACGGTTTGAAAGAAGTCCCGCCTCCTGTGTTTAATAATTGCAGGGTTTATGGATCTATACTTCATTTTGGTTAGCTGTTGACTCATCTCAATATTTTGATTGACTGGCACCACTAATGCTTGCCTACCACTAACAGGGTTGTTCAAATTGATTACGTTACCAGTAATTTGTGGTGGACAGCGATCGGTGGAGGTAAGCTGTCGTGTAGTGAAACAGCATTCACCAACCCCAGCAGACAGACTGCTTGCGATGTTAATATTAGGGCCAGGGCACTGGCCCTAATATTTGACCTCTGGGTCGTCGATATCCAGCATGCCCGGATCTGGATTTTTAGGCCACTGCTCTTGTGAGCTAAGCAAGAAACTTGGTCCTGAAAGCCAGCTCTCATTTTTCAAAAATGCTTCCACAGTCTGTCCTCTTGAGACAACGTCAGCGGGATTCAGAGTGGTGTTAATGTATCTCCACTGAGATGTCTGAGAGTGATCCAGGATTGCTGAAACCCTGTTAGCAACGAACGTCTTGAATCTGGTGCTCTCACTGTTCAAGTACTTTAGCACAGCCGTGCTATCGGTCCAAAAGATGGATTCGTGAAGCTCCAACTCAAGCTCTTTCCTCAGAAGCTTGTCCATTTTTATTGCGACTGTGGCCGCTGTCAGTTCCATTCTGGGAATAGTTGGTGACTTTAAGGGAGCGACCCTTGTCTTTGCCAGGATCAAGGTGGATTGAGCTTCACCCGTTGAAAAGCGCAGCAGTAAGTAGCTTGTGGTGCCGTAGGCATCTTCACTAGCGTCAGCAAAGTGATGAAGCTGCGCAAAGACTGGCGCACCAAACTGCTTCGACTTGACACATCTGTCAACTCCAAATTTCTCAATCTGTGGCAAACTTGAGATCCACTTATTCCAACCTTTGACCACAGTGTCTGGCAGGTCTTCGTCCCAGCTATACTTCTGCCGACATAAATCCTGCAGAATTCTTTTGGCGGGCAATATTACTGGAGCGAGAAAGCCCAGCGGATCAAAAATTGAGCTGACCAAGGAAAGCAGGCCTCTCCTAGTGTGTGGTCGATCTTTGAGATTGATCTTGAACCTGAACTGATCTGAATCGGCACACCACTGGATACCCAATGCTCTCTCCATGGGCAAGTTGTCCTCATCTAAGTCCAGATCTTGAAACCCTTGAGCCTTTTCCTCTTCTGGGATTGAATTAAGCAACTTCCTGCTGTTGCTTGACCACTTTGTCAGCCGGAATCCTCCCTTTGCCAACATGCTTCTCAACTCAACACACAGTGTGATGGCTGTATCTTCATCAGAAGCCGACTTAAGACAGTCGTCCACGTAAAAATTTTTCCTGACTGTTTTAGCCGTCTCTTGTCCAAACTCCTCTGCGAAATCTGTTGCGCATTTCTGGAGCACAAAGGTGGCGACACTTGGCGATGATGTTGCGCCGAAGATATGCACCAGCATCTTATGTTCGACGAGACCCTGCTCATAGTTGCCGCCAGGCCACCATAGAAATCTCAGAAGATCTGTGTCTTCATTACTCACTTTGACTTGGTGGAACATGGCCTCCACGTCTGCCATGACCGCCACAGCCTCCTGGCGGAACCTCATGAGGACCCCCACCAGCGAGCTTGTAAGGTCCAGACCCTGTAGGAGCTGCTGGTTCAATGATATTCCTTGGAAGCTTGCGCCGCAGTCGAACACAACGCGCAACTTCTGCTTGGTTGGATGTCTGACTCCGTGGTGAGGCAAATACCACGTTCGCCCCTCAGTAGGTTCACACTCATCACCTACAAGCTTCATGGCGTAACCTTTCTTGAGCACGTCGTCCATGAACGCCACATATTCTCCATAGAACTTGCCGTCCTTTGAGAACCTCTTCTGTAAGTTCAGTGCACGTTGCTCCGCAGCTGCTCTGTTGTTCGGCATACACAAACATTTTTTCTTCACTGGAAGACAAACATTGTAATGACCGTCTTTAAGTACAGCAGACTGTGACACCATGCTGATAAACTGATGGTCCTCCTTAGACATCTCGATGTCTTCGTCTTGTCCAGCATCAGGAAAGTCCTGCTTGAATTGTAGCTGCCAAAGTTCTTCAAGCTTGGCTACTGAGATTCTGTTTGCAGTAATTCCTGCCAGTGTGTTTGCCTCCAATGTGTCATTTTCACCTCTGAGTGGTCCGTTCACTGTCCAGCCTAATATTGTCCTCACGGCGTATGGTCCATTGTCCACGCTGTTGACCACTTGTAGCGGTTCCATCGCCTTGGGAACATTTGCTCCAATGAGCAATCCAACTTCTGCTTGGATAGTGGGGATTTTCACCTCTTTTAGGTGGGGCCAACTGTCAATATCCTCTTGGCGGGGAATGTTGTCCTTAGCTACAGGAATGTCCTTCTGTGAATACACCTCCGAAAGTTCAACAAACTGGTTGCTGTCCAAACTGCTGATCTCCAGACCAGCCACAATGCGTGTGTTCACGACTGATTCATGTCCCATAGTTCGCAATGAGATGTTTACATTGCGTCCATTCATGTTCAGTTGGTTTATCAGTGACTCTGTAGCGAAAGTAGCCGAGCTACCAGGATCCAAAAACGCGTAGGTTGTCACTGTCTTGGTTCCTTTTTGTGCCTTGACACACACTGGAACGATGGAAAGAACGCAATCGTCTTTACCGGCCCCTGTGACTCCAAAGGTTTCAGCCGTTTGTACAAGGGCACTTGAAACAGATTGCTGATCACAACAGTCCTTTCCTGTGTCTTCTCTTGTGTCTTTGTTAGTAATGTGCAATGATGTGGGATGCGGTCTGGAGCATTCTTCACATTGAAGCTTCTGTTTGCAGCTGCTACTCATATGACCGTGCTTTAAACATGCGAAACACAGACCTTTGCTCCTCAAGAAACCAATCTTGTCTTTATGTTGCTTGCTCTTGAATTTCTTGCAAACTGTGAGACTGTGTTGCTCTCCATTACAATAAACACAAGGTTTGCTGAAACCATCGACTGAGACAGGTTGTGTTTTTGCTGCTGTCTGTTTTTCATTTTCCGTCTTGGGGGGCACAACAACTGTTGTGAACACTTTCCTTGATTTGAGTGTCTCTGCGTATTGTGGTTTCGGTTTCTGTTTTACAGGCTCTTTCGTGTTTATTGTGTTTTCTTTTATGTTTCCATAGAGTGGATGCAGAAGATACTTAACTTGCTTATTCACGAAGTCAACAAAGTCCTCGAACTTGACTCTTTTCTTTGTTCTTTCTTGCAGGTCGCAAGCGGACTTCCTCCAGGATTCCTTGAGCTTGTATGGAAGTTTATTTGCCAGTGCTTTTATATTAGCTGTATTGTCCAAGTCTTCCATGTAGCTAATATCTGTCATTGTGTTAGAGCAGCCTGTTAGGAATAGTGCAAAGGATTGAAGGGATGCACCATCTTCTGGCTTGATTGTGGGCCAGTCCAAAGCTTCCTTTATGTACGCTTCCGCTATCTTGAAGTCGTCACCAAAGAACTCTTTCAACATTTGTTTTGCTTTAGCATATCCTGCTGAAGATTCCATGTGGATGCAGCTCTTAACCAACTCATGTGGTTGTCCACTTGTGTACTGTAGCAAAAATTGAAGACGATCACGATGGTCACTTGTGCGGCCTTCAATTCCATGTTCAATGGCTCTAATAAAGGAATTGTATTCCAGTGGGTCTCCTTTAAATGTTGGGATGGTGAGATCAGGAAGTAGTGAAGCTTTGTGACTTCTCACAAGATACTCTGTGACGTTGGCTTGCTGAGAGATGGCTTGGCAAAGCCCATCGAGCACTGGTCCCTGTGGCTCTCTAATTTCAGTCTTTGGCGCAGGCGTAGCCAATTGATCAGTTGCTGCTGGAGTATTTTGTTTAACCCTGGGCGCTGGTAAGGTGGGTCTTGATGGTGGTTGAAGGGTGGGTTTTGTGTCTGTTTGACCGTTATCATCAGCTTTACCTGTGCTACCATCTTCTTGTGTGTTCTCATATTTTTGTAAGACCTCCATTTTAGCATCAGACTCAGCTAGTGCTTTTGGTGGGATTCAAACTCTGCTTCTTCCTGTTCTATGGCCAGTTTCTCCTGTAAAGCTGCAGCTTTTGCTCTTAATAATGCTTGTTCCATTTCAGCCTTTAATCTGACTGAAGACGCTGATGAACGTGAGTTTCCACTCCGTGATGTAGCTTTACTTTGACCGCTAGTGCTCACTTTTGTTGATGTAGACCTACTGTCTGCAGGTGCAACCTGTCTGTCACACTCTTCAGCCTGCTCAACACGCTTCAAAACCTCTTTCATCCAATCCTCACATTTCCAGAAAAAGTCATCCATTGATTTATTCTTTGGATCAAACCAGTTCATTTGATCTCCTGCAAATTCCTCCTCGTTCATTAATTTCTGAAGGCCAGAATTAAGCTCCAAAAATTCCTGATGCAAGCCACTGAAGTCAACACGGAGCTTATATTTTACAGTGTCAACATTTGTATCGTCTTCCATTAATTGTTCAATGTGATTTTTTAAGCTAGTTATCTGGGAGAGCTTGTACCTGCGTGCCTGGATCTGTCTGGATGTGTGTTCTTCTATGGCCTTCTCAGTCATCTTTACTGTCCGCTTTTCACTGTTTTGTTCATCCATAACAAGGTATTATGTCCACTTTTAATCAATAAAGAAGTCGAAGCACCGTAGAGTCTCACTTCGTTATTCAGCCGAACAACGATCCTTTTTTTTGTTTTTTACTCACATGCGTCGGCGAGTAGACTCGCATCAATTAACGATCCGACGCCAGGCTGGTGAGCTCCCTCTCGCAGCTTGTGATTTTTTCTTTTCCAAAAGTCTCCGTGACATTTCCTTCTTTTGTCCTCCGTGTTTGTCAGGCAGTTCCACGTTCCATAAATCCACGAAGAGCGAGTTTTTTGACTAATGTAGGTTCCTAATCAGTGAAGCCATGATCTTGACGCTCTCCTCCCTCCTTATCCACTTTTACGACATAAAAAACTCCACACGATTCCTTCGTTTCTTTTCACCGTTTACTCCGTGAAATAAGGCAAAATACAATAGTCCAGCATTATGAAAATAAAAACAGGTAAGAGCCAAAGACAGAAAAAATGCAGAGTCTAAAGGTAAAGTGAAAGCAAAGAGCAAAGAGGTCAAAAAACTGTGTGGCTCCACTCCATGACACTGACCTGACTGACTGTTTTACGTCAACCACGCACCCACACTCATCTGCATTAAAGGTTACATGTGCGATTTTTAAACCAAAAAACATCCACACATTTTTAAGTGAAATGAATTAAGTACTAACTTATTAATATGAACTGTTCACCTGTAAATAACCTCTTCTTTATCATAATTAACAACAATCTTTTTTCACATATCAACTTAAATTATTATTTAAATACTTATCAACAAAAAATAGCATTTAGGCTCCTATAAGTATGTTTATTTTAGTGTAGGCGTGTGAATTATTTTGAGCACTAAAAGTATTATTCCTGTTTAATTTGAACATGGTCGTGTTCTCTGTTTCTTTGAATATTGTCAGTAGTTGCACCTACCATGCTTTTATGCACAATCACAGGATTACACTGTTGAAGGCCTCAGTAGTGATGGCTGAGCATCTCCACATCACTTAAGACTGTCGGAGAGACAGGACTGACTGCCACTGAGCCTGAAAGTAATATTACAGAGAGAGTTCAAACACTGAACCAGACTGTGTTAGTTTAAGCGAATAAACAGGCAACTAATAAATATATAGACAGAAATTAAGGGATATTTGGAAACTCACAACATGTTTGTCAGCTCTGTCTGTCAAAGATGTGGTGGTGTCTGCAGGGTCGGTCTTGTAGTGGTATGTTGGCCTGTGTGCAGAACAGTTACAGTTTACTCCAAAATCATCTCAAATAAATGCAACAGCTGCAAACAGTTTGCAAACAAATGATTACAAATCATTGTTTGCCAGTATGGAGGAAGAGATCGATTAAATAGAGCATTTGCTTTAGACTGTGGTCTGTGTTGTGACTGACACTCTCCTACTGATGCTCTGGGTTGTTTATAATGCAATTCAGGACAACATGACAGCAACAGGGGAGACTTGGAGCTGTTGACAGTAGGGACAAGCAGAAAAATACACAGACCCCCCATAATAACATTTTGGTTGAAACTGGCCTCTGCAGGGGGATTTTTTTACAACAAGGTCTGTTTTGATTCTTTTTTATGCACCCAAGCACCTCAATTACATTAGAGTAGATGTCTTAATCACTGTGGCTGCTTATGTCCATCATCAGCCACCTGACCATGACTCACCTGCTCACTTGTACTCAACTAGCCCAGCCCCACCACTCCCTGTTGCCGTGGTCAGATGGCTGATGGAGGACAGAGGCAAATTTACATTTAGCCAATTATATTGCCCTTTATTTACAATTCATTCTGATGTGCTGGAGAAAACAGAAAATGATCTGAAATGAATCTAATTTGAGGCAAATGTATCTTTCTTCATCTGTCCAGTGTTCAAACAAACAGAAGCACATGGCTAATTATTATGCAGAATGATGTCATCGAAGCTCAGTGGGATATTTAGCTTAATCAATAATCCACTGTCAAATGCAATACTGATATTCTGAGGGTAGTGATGGATTCATGTCCTGCATTCATCATAAAACGTGCCTCAGGAGTCATCACTGTTTGACTAACAGATGATAAAATGTAAAACCTGTTGACTGACTTACAGGAGGCTGCTTTAGTGTTGCGCCTGGCAGAGACACAGCGAGGCTAACGGCTTAGCTGTCTGCGATGCCATGCACAGTAACTTACGTTAGCTGCAGCTCTAAATTATATAACTTATATACCTCTACTGCTCATGTCATGTTCACGTAACTTAAAACTCATACAGTCATTTACACACCACCTCATCCTCCTTTAGCTGTCCCTCAGTAACATTTTTAAATACTTCATAGGTCCAGCGATGCTAAATTAGCCAGGTTAGCCACAGACAGTGCTGCTCCCAGGCTCAACAGGCTAACATGAAAAATAAACAGTAAAGCACCAGAGGAAAAATGTCGTCCCTTCACAAAAGTAGTTTTCAGGGAGTCCCACCCAGTCCCACCCGAACAGCCAATCACAGCACTTTTCCACTAAACTACTTCCTTTTCCACTATACTTTCTCTCACACACACATATTCTTCTTTTACATTCATATATTTTCTTCAGACATATATAGACACATATATTTTCCTTTACATGAAAAATGAAAAAATATACGTGTGTGGAAGTAGAATGTGTGTGTGTGGAAGTAGAATGTATGTGTGTGGAAGTAGAATGTGTGTGTGTGAGCAGGCCAGAATGAATTATGTCTTGTTTGGCCCCTCATAGACATCCGTAGCCGTTCCACTGCCCTCAAGCGATCTTCCTTGTCCATGGTGATGACTTGGGGAAGGGAAAGTTTTCCCTTGAATGATTCTCTGCCACAGCACCTTGCTGCCTCAGTGGTGTCCCTAAGCAAGGCATCCTCCTAATCAAAAATAAAGAAAACAATTATTAAAATAAAGGTTGGAGAAGGCAGAAAACAGTGAAATAAGAAAAGCCCACAGCAGGCAACATACCCCGTTCCCCGGTCCCAGTTCTGGTAAGTTCTCAGCTTCCTCTAGAAAGGAAACAGACTGTAGTTCTTCTAGGCACAATAACAATGCAAGATGTAAAAAAGACCAGTAGCTGGTTTTAAGTATACTGGTTTAATGAAAATGGAGAAATGACTGCGAAACCAGCTCTGTGACATCCCACCTCTACAACCTTGATGGATGTGTGTACAATAATACTGCTTTGAACAATACCTGATGCTTCGGAGACAGATTCTGAATGCCTGAACTTTTTTGGAGGGACCACTTCCAGATCCTGAAATAAGTGGAGGGATTGTGCTTTAGTCTGCAGCAATAGTTTGACTACAAGACTAATTAATCACATGACCTCTCACCTGTTGTCCTTTGTGCTCTCGTCGCCTTTTTCTTTCCTGCAATCTGTCTTCTTCAGACCTTGGTGATTTAATGACAGCATACATTCACTATGAAAACATTCATGTTGGTCTGTTGACAGTGAGTAAAACAGGTTATTTAAAAGAATCTGCTCAAACCAAAAAAAATCAAATTCCAGTATCTCCAACAAATGATATCTAAGCTAAATAATAACATAAACTAAGCATGTAAAGAACAACAAATATTTCTGTTTTTTCCTTACAAGCTTAGTTTATCTTTTGCTCACAGATAAACTTTTTAATAAGGCCTATCTTTAAGTATTAAGCTTTGATTTGAAGTTTTTGGTTTGTTCTGTTGCCGGGATTGCTGTGTTTTTATGTAACCACAAGATGGCGCCTCAATTAGTAAAGCAAACACAGGTAACAGTACAGGTGACACAGATGATGAGCTGATGACTGATTCATGTTATTCTACAGGATGAGTTAAGAGCAGTTGAATTTTGCTACCCTAATCTAACTTGTGAAGAGATGAGGACTTTAATCCACTCCAAGGAAATGGCTTTTAGAAAATGTGTACCCTATCCTGAACATAATTACTGATTAAAAATAGACATGTTAAAATAACCAGAGATTCCTGAGGACTGTGATAGGTGGAAATGGAATTTTAAAAAATGACTTTTTTTAAAAAGATTTTTTTTACCAGCATAGACACCTTTATTTGACAGTTACGAGACAGGAAATCATGGGAGAGAGAGGGGATGTGACATGCAGCAAAGGACGTCCAGCCGGGATTCGAACCGCGGTCGGCTGCGTACGTGGTATTAAACTTGGCTATGCCATGGCCACCCCACACTAGCTTTGTGTCCCATCTTGGCCACCCCAGTAAAAATGTCCTGGATACGCCACTGCTGTGAGGACCCAGTGAGAGGGTGACCATCTTTGTCAGCTGGCATCGTCAGAAGCTTCAGCCAAGGCATGTTGACATGAACCTTGCCCTCTGAGGCCTGCTTAACGTTCTCTGGGGTGGGGTCCAGTAACCTTCCTTGAAAAGGGGCAAAGATTCCTGGCTGCCTGCGGTTGGCGTGCGGTGCCAGCCCCCCGGCATAATCGTACACTGACACATTGGGAAAGTGTTTCCAGGACAGCAAGAGATCCACAAAGTCACGTGGACTCTCTGCTCTAAGGTTGAATTTGACTGAATACACAACCCCACATGGACAGGTGATAACTGCCCAACCAGCTGTGAAACAACAGAAGAAAACAGTAATAACTGACATCAGGAGCATGTATAGCTAACCTACATAACTACATAATGATACTGTACTTTCTTTAACACAACAACATATAACAAAGTGGAATAATCGTCAACAGTCCATATCATTTCACTTACCAGAGGCACCCCACACCTTCTCAAACAGCTTGTTGTAGGTGACTCTATTAGACATTTTCTCAGACAGTCTCATGACAAGATCCACCTTGGACCCTTTGTCGTCCACACCACACTGTTTGCACAGTGCCCTGACCTCCTCTACCTGTTGTGAAAATGCAATGAAGTTGATATTGTTAATAAAGCCTAGACATAATTTTTGCTAGCACAAAGAAGTGGATTTTGCATATTTCATCAACTAATTCACCTTCAAGTTCACAAGCTCATCCGTGAGCCGCTCCTCATTAATTTTCTCATCGTCATTAAGGTTTTCATCATCCCCATCATTTGACATTTTGGGGCTTTGCATTTTTTCAAATTCTGTGTTTAAGACTGAATTAGACCTCCGGGTGTGTGGCCCAATCCAGGGGGCCCAGTGATGGTAACACAACAAAAGGGTTCTTCCGACCACCTTTGTGAACAAACGTGATGAGTATTAGCTATTATTATCACAAAAATTAACCACATATTATTATACTTTACTCTCTCTCGCACTGTTCTTAAGCTGTTCTGTCTTTTCACAAGACTTACATGGAATTAATCCACGACGGATCATTTCTGTGGCCACAGCGTCCCAGAGGTTGTTTATGTCCACATGACCATCGTAATTTTCAGGTGGACTTGGGATTTCTCTCACTGTTAAAACAGTAGTTTGTTATTCATAGCTCAATTACTAAAAACACTCTGAGCACAACAGTTGATGCAGTGTTATTCAAGGGCATGGTTAATATGATGTTACACTTACTAAAATTCAGAGAGAGATGAGGTGCTGTACAAACAATGAAGCTAAAATATGTGAAAAAACAGCTTATCAAACTCACCTGGCATATTGAAAACGCCTTTCTTGTGAAGATCCATCACAACAACCGCTGGGCTGTATCCACATGACACACAACTGTAAGTGTAGTCATGGTTGGTAAGGGCCTCAAAATGAAGGTGTGCCTGAAGAACTCTCTCCTTGTTCGGAAAGGACACCTTCTCTGTTGTCTCTATTATTTCGATCACTTTGCTGATAGCTGTATGGGTCTGGAAAATGATGAGAAACAGGAGTATTCCAATGTTTCAAAATGTAAGTTATATATTTTGTTAGAGTTGCATCTTCAATCACCATTTGTTTTACAGTAATGATCTGTAATGAATAAATTATAATAAAGGAGGAATAAGCAAGGATAAATACATTATTATTATTATTATTATAATAACTTAAGTTTAGAAGTTGGGTCGCTCAAAAAAGGATGTAAAGAAATTAAAATCTATCACATAATAGAGAAAATCAATCAACCTTTCAGCGAGCACAATACATTATTGAATTATATGCACTCACCTGTAGTGCATTCCTGACCATCAGGCACAAGTGCAGAGACAGGATGATGTGGTCATCGAAGTTGTGGATACCCTCCTCCCACTCCTGGTATCTGTAAATCATGCCACAGTTCAGGCATGATTTCCTGTATGTGTCCTAAAAACACAGTTCTTCTTTGTTCTTCCCTCTCTCGACTGCTCTATGAGAGCCTGGGGTAAATCTGCAGGGAGCTTTTTGTTGGTGAGGAGGTAATTAAGCATCCTTGCGATTCGTCTGTCATCTGGTGGATAACTGTCCTCTTTAGACTCACTTACATTTTGATCTGTGGTGGTCTGGGTTGGATTGAGTGTCTCTGCCTGTGTGCTCTTCACCTTCCTAAATAGCTCCCTCTTTGTGACAAACAGATGCCATTTAGCAACAGCTTTGTGTATGCAAGACTGTTTCTGTTTAGAGCAGAGACAATGCCAGTTGTTTTGCTTTGTGTCATACGACACAATCACTCTTCCCAACCTACTATAATAGGTTATCTTTGTTACATAAACAGAGATATGAAATTTGGATGGTGGACCACCCACAGTCAGGTGCACAGACAGAGGCACACCCTCTGCATCAGCATTTTGTTGCCAACGCAAGAGGCTGGCTTTACGCTCCTCACCAAACCATTTATTGTCCACCATTGTTTCCAAGGCCTCCTCTTTTAGTGTCACGGTTTGACTGTCAGTGCGTGGGCAATACAATAAAGATTGTATGTGGTGGCACTTGAAAGGCAACATCCCGCTCCTTCGAGCAAAGTCAGCGTTCAGACGACACTGGTCGACCTCACACAACACCTTCTGTGTTGGCCCCCAAGTATTCTTGATCACATGTATGAGTGTTGCTGGACCACAAAAAGATTTCTCAACTGCAAACACATCATTTTTACCATCGCCACACTGACAGGCCAAAAATCTGTCCTTCGACACAGTCTCAAAGTGGTGGGTATGCTTCCTCTTGCAGTGTGTTTTGAAATTTTTTTTGTTTAACTTCACCTTGCAGTGAGGACAAGTGAATTTATGCTGAGCGGGGGCCAATGGGTGCTGTGTGGGGGCCTCTGGATGCTGAGCGGGGGCCAATGGGTGATGTGTGGGGGCCTCTGGATGCTGAGTGGGGGCCAATGGGTGCTGTGTGGGGGCCTCTGGATGCTGAGCGGGGGCCAATGGGTGCTGTGTGGGGGCCTCTGGATGCTGAGCGGGGGCCAATGGGTGCTGTGTGGGGGCCTCTGGATGCTGAGCGGGGGCCAATGGGTCATGTGTGGGGGCCACAGAGGGCTGTGTGGGGGTCAATGGGTGCTGTGTGGGGGCCAATGGATGATGTGTGGGGGCCTCTGGATGCTGAGCGGGGGCCAATGGGTGCTGTGTGGGGGCTGCAGCATGCTCCTCCTCCTGGTGTATTTGTAAATGCCTTATGAAGTGCAATCTATTTATAATTGTTGCTGCACAATAGCAGCAATGAAAATGTGCTGTCGTCCGACAACTTAAGCCACACTTGATCATTGTGAATTCTGTAAGAGAGGAATGAAGGGAACAAGATTCATATTTGTGAAAAAATACTAATTCATTCATTTGTGTAATATGTAAGATACGCACCTTTGTGTTTTAGTGAGGAATGGCCTTTTATATGGTTGTCAACCATATGTTTTGCACCCACATATTTACAGTAAGGACAGTGGAAAAGTTCACTGTTGGTGCATTTAGTAATGGTTGGTGCACCGTCCAATAGTAAACTAATGTGTCTCTATATATCAGAGGGGAAAAGAATAGACATAAAAGGCACAGCAATTAGAAATCCACAAGACAAAATATATTAAATAATTTTTCACCTCAACAACAAATATTGTTCATGTCATGTCATGGATGCTAACAGGTACTTCCTCAACAAGGAAGAGCGGCTGACGTCTGCTAACATGACAGCTGGAGCTGGACTGGGACAAAAAGTCATCCCTGGCATTTTTGGCCCAGACCGGCCCAATACAATTGATCAGATCTTTTTATATACTAGCCTACTACTGTGATTTACCATTTGATTGTTATTCCATATCCCGATCTTCTGTTTTATTCAACCAGCACAAGCAACACAATATTTCATTAATTAAACATCATTTGATCTTTCCTGCAGATTATTCAGATGATAGGCTATTAGATTGTCTAATGCTTGTGAATGGCAGCTTTTTAAATCTGCTTAAATCACAGCATTTACTGTTACACCTGCTTTACTTTAGGTTGCTAGTTAGCATGTAATAACTATCACAAAAACATAACAAAACACTGACAAATAAGTCAGATATAAATATTAATCTAAAACTCAGAAAAGGAGATTTGAAGTCCAGATTTATATTCATGAAATGCACGTGAAAACTCTGCATAATATTTTCCCCCCAAAAGTACGTCGGCCTACCGGGAAAATGCTCTGTATACCAGATTACCAGTCCAGCCATGCCGTAAGATAATTAGCAAAAGCTAATAACTAATGACAAAGCTCATAACTTGGTGTATCATCAAGGTGTAGAATGCAAATACATACAGAGCATAACTTGTTTTAAAATAAAATGATGTTACTTCCTTCCTTGTCTGAATTGAAATATTGTAAAGTAGAATGTTCTTACCTCCATTTTGCCAAATGTATGAACTGTACTGTCTGCTTCTTCTCTCTCAGACACACATTCTTCTTCTTCTTCAGCGGTTTAATGTGGGGGCAAGTGGGCGGAGTCAAACGTGTTACTCCGCCCACATTAAGCCACTCCCCGATCTGCGTACTGCAGCCGGGGGCTTCTTGATTATTGAAGAGGTTATAGGATATGACATTTTGATCATATTGCACAGCCATAGTCGGGGTGTGGCTTTGGCACTTTCAAATCTTGCTAGCTGTCCAACATTACCAACTGCAGCTTTAATAGTTTTAACAGTCACCAATATACATTAAAGTTTACAACATAAATGTTCAATAGCAGCATTTTTCCACACAACTCACCCCGAGCAATGCAAGGCGGCACTGTGAGGGTCAGTCGGGACAACGGAAGCTGAGGAGGTTCAGAAAAGATGACGTGTGGCAAGAAATGACACAGGAAACATTAATAAAATAATGTTAAATTAAAGTAACTCAATGAGATCAAAACACCCATACTCAGCAGAGTCATTAATGATTAATACAATTCACAAATACAAAATGGAAATCAGAATGAATGAAGTGCATTTTAACTCTGTTACACCAGTCACAGGGAATCGACTGTTCAAAAAGAAATATATACTCAAAATATACAGAATATCAATCAATAAACGTATTGATACATCAGTGACATCCATATATGAAAATGTATATATTTCAAATACTGACAAATACAACTACATTTGTTAGTGAAAAGGAAATGAAGGATAAAGAGGGAAGATGTGAACTAGTCAAGGGAAACTAGAGACTGAACCTGTCACGTTGATAAATGTACATGCACCTCCAGAAAGCAACAAGCACTTCTTCAAATCCTTATTTAATGTTACAGCAACAGAACCAGAAGGTATTTTAATTTGTGGGGGGACTTCAACATAGTCATGAACCACTGTCTAGATACAACCAGTTTAAAAGGAAATGAAAAACACATGTCAGAATGAGTAAAGCTGTCCTCAGAAGAAATGGGAACGATGGACATCTGGAGGAATTCAAGTGAAAGAAAAGAAAAGAAAAACCACCTTAACTAAAACAAACACTTTGTTGATCTCTGAGAAACATTTGTTCGTCTCTCAGTGAAGATCAGTGAAGATGAAGATGTTGTGCATCCATGGTTTGTGAGAGGACCATATGACCTTATGACATATATTAATAGGTTTCTCTCTCTGTTATATTATTATATATATATATTGTTGCATGTTCATCAAAACTCTTTCTCAAAGACTCTCAGTATCTGACTCCCACACTGCAGTTTACCTGCCTGAGTTTACCTTGACACTTTAATGATTTATGTTGTAATGCACCATAACGATTCATGGTGTTCAGCTGACACTTTTCAAATTCACCTCTATAATTAAAATCTGAATTTTATTGGGCGCTGGATGAATAGAAAATCCCTGCTGTCTAATGGAGCCAGGGTTGTGATCTGAAGTGGGTTTTTAATCATCCAAAAGAAAACATCTCACTTTTTCTTATATATTATCAATTTTCACAACAACACGACAATTAACCGTTATTATGTGTAAAATGATGAAGAACGCTGAGCTTAAAATAATGTCTTCAAAATGTTATAAATGTTCATTACTAAGTACTTACTGTAATGACTGCACACACTTCTTTATACACTTTCATATGTAGCTACTGTAGCTAAACTGCATGATAACTGTCCAGACTGCCGACTCCCACGCATTGACCAGAGACTTAACTGCTACTTTTTACAAGATCTCAAGCCACATCCATTTTCTGATGCAGTGACAAAACATCATCACTGATAACGCGACAGCGTGACATGTCACTGACAGACCGACAAGACAGAGCAGCAGAGAGCAACAGCTCATCAGAGGAAATGTAGAAAATGTCTCTACAGTCATTTGTTGTGTGATCAGGTCTCTTGTGACAGCGTCTCTCTCTCTCTGCCCTCTGCTGCTGTGCAGGTGAGTGAGACGGGAAACCCTCACCTGATTCACAATAACAGCTTTGTTAGGTTAGTATGTCCATGCAAAGTGATGAATGTAGTCTGACTGTACCTCAATACTGAAACAGCTAGAAATATCATTTTACATTATTGGTAAATATCAACGTTCTACATCGTTGCCAACACACTCTCATCTCTCTCTAATAAATCTCTCCAATCCCAAAAAAGAGGAAGCATCAAAGCCTTTCCTTTGTAAAATATTATAATTATAGATTGTAAAATTCTGCCTGTAAAGCAACAGATGAGCAACATGATGAGATATTTTTATGGAGCAGAGCTCGACTGTCCTCAGCATTACTGTGAACATTTACACTTTCAATGGTCAATACTTTAGACAGTCCTGGACAAAACTGGACAGATGTCCCAGTTTATATAACATTGTTTTGAAGTAGCAGCCCTTTATCTTTCTTTACATGTTTCTACTGACTGTGTTTATTGTTATGCACCAAAACACAAATTCAAATGGTGAAAAACTGTGATTCTGATTATTGTGTGTCCAGTTACATGATCAATATACTGTACAAACACAAACAGTTGTAGGTGTTTATCAGGAAAAAGCACCAGTAATGTTCTGCTGTAGATGCTGACCTGCTCATGTGCAATCCTTTGAGCTTGAAGATCTTCTACTCCACGTATGAACATCTGCTCCTTGACCTGTCGCCCTCACATCTGTTCACACACACACATACACACACGCACACACACACACACACACACACACAGTTTGTGTTAAATAAAAGACTTTTGAACCTTCATGCTGTCTATTTAATATTGTACAAGAGTGAATGTTGCCAGCCTCGACTCTGTCAAGGATCCAAAATGCTTCGACCGTTACAGCTGTTATGGTCATTTTGGTTGTAGTTTTTAATTAATTATTAATCAGAGTTACAAACTAACAGTTTAGTACCTTTTTCTGAGACTGATTTGGTGAATTGGCTCTTTTCCCTTCTTCAAGGGTGGTGCCCCGAGGTGATCGAATGAAAATTGGATCTTATTATTAATCATAATTAATAATTATCCCTGATGATCATTAATTATTATTGACAGCCAAATTTAACCCAAAACTCCCTATTAATGCTGCATGAAGCACTACAGTACATATGTGTGTTTGTGAAGCAGCTGTTTGAGTATAAAGTACTATACAAAGTAAATAAAGATGAATGAAGAGCTGTCCACATACTTTTGTCCACATAGTGTAGGACTAAATCCCAGAGCACAGACTGAGACAGACCTGCTCTCTTTACATTTACTGAATGTGTTTGAATGTTAATGAAGCTGCAGCTGGTTGAATTCTTGTGTGTGAACTCTAATAAAACTCCAGCACATGATAACTGATAGAACAACACTCACCACTGTACTTTGATCTCCACCTGTTGTATTAGACTGAAGTCAGTGTGAAGCCAGTGACTCAGAGCAGCCTGCAGGGGGCAGCGTCTCTGCTCTGCTCCAATCAAACCCACATGATCACCAGGTAAGTTCCCCAACAGGTGGAGCTGGAATGTGGCCGTCCAATCGGAGCAGCTACGCGGGAGGAAAACACGGAGGCCTACGGGAAGACGTTTGTCCCTGTGGCCTTCAGACATGTTTATCAGAGGATGTAAGGACGGACACTTTCTGGAGTCAGGCCTGATTCACTACCTGCTCCTGCTGTTCTCCTTTAATGTGTTTAAATGTGATTAAAAGATTTAACAGCAGTCAAACTTGTGGTCAGTGGGATGTGAGGATTCAGAGGAGAAGCCCCGACAGTATCAATATGTGACAGATCAATAATGAAAACTATTGTGTTGTGTGTTTGACTTTGAATGTATTGATGTATTAATGTAGTGTGAGAGGGACGGGTCTGCTCACATGATTAGAAACAGCAGCAAACTGAGATGAAGCTGATTTATGTGAGAAGTGATGTAAAATGATCTGTGAACACAAATCACAGCTGTGTGTAGAGTTTTAACAGTCTGTGGTGTCACAATGAACAACAAGTGAACACTGTACACACTGATCAATGTGTCTGATCACATTTAAATCAATCAGTCACATCTAACAGGAAGTGAGTGTTTCTGTCACTTCCTGTGTAATCTACTGCGGTAAAGCTCTCTAGAACATTAAATCGACGTTGTGGTGAACATGTGTTCACATTCATTCATTCAGTCTGTCAATAATGAATCAATGTGAAAACATTTTCACCACAACATCGCTTTTATTTTGAAATTGGTTCCTCGTCGCTCGTACCGTAATGCCTAGCATACAAGCGCACCGCGAAACAAAGTGCGGGCTCGCTTTACATCCGGTGTCCCGTTAACTTTCACTTTGTGTGCTCGGTGTGTCGCAGACTGACAGTTGTGTCCGTGTGAAGCTCCAGCTGAAGGTAATGAAGACATTTGAAATGTTTGACTCGTGAACACAAAGTGTGCTCAGTTTAGTGACAGTAGAAACACAACAATGTGCCTCCATCTTCATTTCTACTAACTCACTGTGGCTGTGTCCAAATTCAGGGGCTGCAGCCTTCAAGGACGCGGCCTTTGCGGCCCACGGAGGCCGGGTCCTTCAGAGAGACCTTGAAGGCCGCGTCCACCGTTGTTAAATGGGACGGTCCAGCCTTCGGAGTATTTCCTGGTTGCGTCACCAGGTGTTCATGCATTAAAGTCTGTTTTGGTTCAAATCTATCAAACGTGTACATTTATTTATGTGTGTACAATCTGTCAAATCTAAATTGAATTATCAACATTACAAAATAAACATTAACCCATTGGTGAATAACAACTATATTTACCATAGCATTACCAGTGTCACGTATTTTAACTGAAAGTTAAACTTTGGAGGTTTTATAGTCTCTTGAAGTTTAACATATCTGGCGTTGGATGTTCAAATGAGTTAGAACCGAGTATAAACCCATTACTTAAATTTAAATGTCATGTCTGCGCCACTTGATGTCGCCATTTTCTCTTGCTTCCTCTTCTGTTTCGGGACTGAGCAGCGGTGCGCAAAGGATCTTGGGATATGTGAGGCCGCGAAGGACAGTAGCGGTGCGTCCTCCTAAACGAGGGTGGGGAAGGCTGCATTTGTGGGCTGCATGTGGAGCAGCCTATGAATTTGGACAGCCTTCGCGCAGCGTTGTGACGTAATTGGCCTTCAAATGCGCCCTTCGTGGGCTGCAGCCCCTGAATTTGGACACAGCCTGTAACTTTAAACCAGCCACCATTACAAGTGTCCGCCATGTTGAGTCCAGAGTATAAGTGGAGTCAGTTTATCGTCAGCTGTCCTGACTGTGTAGACCCACTAGCCGGTGTTCTGGATCAACACGGGACTATGTTAACTGCCGCCGTTCAGCCGAATGCGTCTGTGGTTGTCGCAGCTTCAACACATGTTGAACACGGGAAGAGAAGACGTAGCTGTCCTCAGATGCGCCTCTTTGTTCAGGCTTTCTCTGTGTAAAACAAACCTGATCTGTAGTTGGGCTCCTGTTTGAGGAAACGTGTCTGACCCTCAGTCGCTGTATGAACGTTGCTGACTGTTACTGAAGACGTAAACAGGAAAAGGGAGAGTAGCTCTTCCTGTGACGTGTATCTCTAATAAACTTTTATTAAATACACTTACTCGTCTTTGCTTCCTGTTTGAGTAACATGCACCACATAGAAGAACTATGAACCCTCTTAAAAGAAAAAGGAAAGACAAATACGGGACACGAACTCATTGAGGGAACAAAAACTGTCCAGCATCGGAACCGATCCACTACACTAGACAGACCAGAGACAGTCTGCAGCATAGCCTCTCTCACTCCTCACAGCCACCTCCTGGATGCAGAAGGTGGCCAGATCAACTTGTGACCACAGTGTCTATGCACCACTTTGCTACTGTCATGATTTCTAACACGAATAAGCTGCCAGTTGGAAACAGTCAATTAAAAACTTATTGTGTTGTCACAAATTCTTGATGCAATCATCTGGATATAGTACAGTTCGAAGAACCCCCAAAATAATAAGACCAAAAACTGTGGTCCACAGACCCTGGAAAGAATACATAGGCATCAAACTGCAAATTTTTTATTCAGCACAGGCCAAAATCAAATATGTCTCAGACAGGCCATGAAAGATAAGCAACGTTTATTAGAATATACAAAGATTGTGAGTAACAAAAGTACAGATATATGGAGAAAGTAAAAGCAAGAGGGCAAAGATCCATGAGGGCTCAAGGGTTTGACAATCCATCCATTTTCAGCTTTTCTGGGTCGGGTTGTGGTGGCGGCAAGCTCATGAGGGGATGTCACTTGAGGCAGCGCTCAGACTCGGTGTGACGTGCAGGCAGGACACACAAACTCATGTTCCAAGTTGGGTTTCCCTGCACACACCCAGTGGAACCATGAGAGACTTGCTGTGTATTCAATCTGAAAGAAGATATGTAAATGAGATTTTTAGAAACAGGACATCCACACTTAAGTCTTCCTACCCAGTTATCCACAGGTGTCTCTGAAGGGTCCCTTCTCCCACAGAAGTGGCACAAATGTGCCATGTTGTCTATTAAGAGATATTTCAATTTCACACTGGTGTTTGCAGATTTTTCAGTTAGGTTGATAAATAGATTGAAGCTTACCAGATTGATCCATTAGTGTCAGGACCAATTCTCTAGGAATGTGGTTGATTCCCACCTCATCTACTGGAAAATCAACCACTTGGTTCTTCAGCAGTAGCTCTGCAATCATAAAACACAGGTTACTGTCAGTGAGACTCAGTTTGCACATTTAAAATGCTTCATAGGGTACATAGTCTTACTTCACTGTCTCGTATGTCCACCTTGAAAAATGAAATCTTTTTCTTCCGCATGAAGGCCCGAAAGCAAAAAAGGAAGAAAACTGTTAGTTTAAAATACTTAAATGAAATACATAATAAATCCTGGATTTTCTGACCTTGTTGAATCTCTGCACAGTTTCATTGAGTGGGAGTGGCTCCAAAGGGGTCAGCAAAGATCGTCCCTCCTTTGGATACGTGGCCTTTTACAGATAGGATACCTCAATGCACAAGAATTGATTTGTGCAATAGTTGCATAAATGACAGTCATCAAAGTGCACTGATGACCAAAGACCAATGTCGATCCGATCAGAATGTCCCACTCCAATACATCAAGTGAGAATTTCAGATTTAAGATGTGTAACTGTAGTGAACACCTTTGAAAACAACCTTTCTTCTCACCATTCTCGTCCACCTTGACGTGCCACTCCACATAGATGTCATTTCATAAGAGTCAATGACTTGGACCTTTGTGGGAACAATTTTGGACACCAGTTCAAGATATCCATTCAAAATCTGCATAGATAATATTTAAATTATTAACTTGCATATCAGGCTCTGGAGATCAGCAGTAAAAAGGCTATAAGGCCCCACTTTAGCCTACAGGATCTCCACTCTGCTCCTCCATATATTCTTGAGTGCTGGAAATTTAAAACATTACAGTAATTTCAAAGCATATATAGTGTTATTATACCATGTCACATTACTGAACAGGATGTACCATTGTGGATGGGTTGACTCTCCGGTAACGTGGCTGCTGGAGGGTCACAGGGTTCTTTGATGGGAGAAGGAAGGTGGTCAGTTCGAGGATGTTGAATGGCAGGGCTGGTGGGGCTGGATGGTGGTTGTGTGTGGCTGGTGGGGCTGGTGGTTCTGGTGGGGCTGGATGGTGGTTGTGTGTGGCTGGTGGTTCTGGTGGGGCTGGATGGTGGTTGTGTGTGGCTGGTGGTTCTGGTGGGGCTGGATGGTGGTTGTGTGTGGCTGGTGGTTCTGGTGGGGCTGGATGGTGGTTGTGTGTGGCTGGTGGGGCTGGTGGTTCTGGTGGGGCTGGATGGTGGTTGTGTGTGGCTGGTGGTTCTGGTGGGGCTGGATGGTGGTTGTGTGTGGCTGGTGGTTCTGGTGGGGCTGGATGGTGGTTGTGTGTGGCTGGTGGGGCTGGTGGTTCTGGTGGGGCTGGATGGTGGTTGTGTGTGGCTGGTGGTTCTGGTGGGGCTGGGTGGTGGTTGTGTGGGGCTGGTGGTTCTGGTGGGGCTGGATGGTGGTTGTGTGTGGCTGGTGGTTCTGGTGGGGCTGGGTGGTGGTTGTGTGTGGCTGGTGGTTCTGGTGGGGCTGGATGGTGGTTGTGTGTGGCTGGTGGTTCTGGTGGGGCTGGATGGTGGTTGTGTGTGGCTGGTGGTTCTGGTGGGGCTGGATGGTGGTTGTGTGTGGCTGGTGGGGCTGGTGGTTCTGGTGGGGCTGGATGGTGGTTGTGTGTGGCTGGTGGTTCTGGTGGGGCTGGGTGGTGGTTGTGTGTGGCTGGTGGTTCTGGTGGGGCTGGATGGTGGTTGTGTGTGGCTGGTGGTTCTGGTGGGGCTGGGTGGTGGTTGTGGGGGGGGGGGGGGGGCAAGCCAGAGGAGAGCTGCTACCTTTGAGGAGCTTAGCTGGTATTCTCTCCTCTGGCTCTGTGTAGTGTGTTGACACAATTGTGAAGGGTCCCAGCATATCCAAGGCCATTTTTCTTTTTTTCAAAAAAAGTACGGGCTGTAGTGTGTCGTCAGGGGCTTCTTTGAGTGCAAGCCAAACATTGTGGCCTGCAGGTAATGGTCCCATGTTTTGGGGTGCTTATGGGCCAGTTTGTTGAGAGCCCTGACAATTGTGCATATTAGTCCACAAAACAGCAGCCATTTCATTTCACCAACTGAGTCTATACCATTCATGTCATAGGTGTATGATTACCTGCCAATATAATAATATGCATTGTACCTCTGAATGGTGCCATTAAGCTTCTCCACCAAGCCATTTGTCTGAGGGTCATAAGGTGTGTGGTGTAGGTGAGTAAAATAGAGGAGCCAGACGAACAGTTTAGTAACTTTACTGAACTCTCAGTAGCAGGGTACATGTGCATCTCGAAACATCGCTTCCTGAACTCTTCTTCATGCTTCTCTATTCAGTCTTAATCCACTATCACAATCTTACAGCGCCGCTCACTGGCCATACAGTGTAGTGTCTCAATATTACCGTTCCTGTCTGTGTCTGTAAACACAACAACTCCCCTGTTACTCATAGAAATACTACTTCTCCATATGAGCAACTTTTAGCAGCAGTAGTAAACATTTCTCTTCTTCTGTAAGGTTACATTACCACATAACTTAATGTTCAACATTTCCCAGCTTGTTCTATTCAGTTTGTTAATGTAATATTACAGCTGTAACAGTGTTAATGTAAACTGAAGTCATATCTTTCTATATACCACACTTAGAAAAGTGACTGTACCGTACGTCAGGTATTCCCAAACATAAACAAATGCTGTATACATATAAAATAAACCAAAATAATTCTTCAGGCATTTCACATAACCTTACTTAATAAGAATAACTGAAAATGTGACCTACATCAATTCAAAATGTAGCAACTGAAATTCACATAACTGTCACTTAATCAACTTCACATTTGTTTTGCTTTAAGCTTGGAGCTATTTCAACACATAGTCTTTGGTCCAGGCTGGTTTCTGTCTCTCTCTCTGAGCAGTTTGTCTTGTTATGGTCTCAGCTGGACTGGTGGTCTGTACCAGAGCCGGCCCGAGGCATAAGCGAACTAAGCGGCTGCCAATCAAGAAAAAAAATTAGATTTTTTAAAAATGTATTTATTTATTTTTTGCTTGTGTAGCCAGGTGAACAAGAGACCAAGACTGTTTTCAGACTGTTAAGACAGCGTTTTATTATTCTGTAGGGAATTATTACTGTGTTAGCAGTTTCTTTTTGTTTAGGTGACACTGTCACTTTAAGAGCGGCGCAGCGGTAGGTTGCGCGAGATCGCGGGAGATCATGGGGGATCACGGCGTTCCCGTGCAGAGTTAGTTACACGGAAGTAGCAGTAGTGGGAGTGAAAGACGGACTGCTGAGGTGTGTATTTTGATGTCGCGTGTGAAAAATATCCCCATAGATAAAGCACAAGAATAACTGTTTGCATAAACTGTGTCCATTTTTATGTGTTTGATGAATTTAGAGGGGAGATAGAGCGCATTGAGGTCAAGGTGTGGGACTTGGTGCACGAGCTGCACACAGGAGTGCGAGTGAGTTTAAGACTATTCACAACATGTGTTTTAAGCTCATGTAAGAATGTTTACTTGAAAATGTATTTTGTTCATTAGTGTAATTTACAGTATGTTTTCTGTGAACTAAAGAATATGCTGTAATGTGACTATGAGTGTGGCTGGGAAAATGTATGTATTTGTTTTTCTGTTTTTTAGTTTATTTATTCAGAAAGAGCCACTATTGTCTAGTCAAGTCTAGAGTCACTTTTAACTGGAGCAAATGTCTGGGACACAGAGATGAGTGTTTGAAGTTCATAAGCTAACTGAGGTTTACCGTCAGTGTGACGTACAGTGAGGAAAAATATTTTGTTTGTTTGATACTGATGACCTCAAATCCTCAAAATTGCAGTGTTAATGCTGTTTCTTTTATAAATTGCAGTCGGAGAATAAAAGACCCACAATAATTATTCTACTGTGTCCGGTCTCCTCATTTATGACCTGGCCACACTTATTTACAACAAATGCAATCTCTGCTGTTGTATTTTGTTATTTTTCAATTCAAGTTCAGTAAACCACACTTAGTGCTTCACTTTGAATATGAAAGTTTAAAATACATTTGTGATTTTAGTTCAAGTTAAAAGGTGACTGATTTGGTGTAAATAACAACTATATTAATACAGGGGTCTACCAAGCCCAGGGGGCCAGCGGTCTAGAGGGGCCAGGAGCCCCAAAACATTTGTGGCATGTGAGCAAGGATGGATTGCTGAATGAGCCTACCGGGCCCAAGAGGTCAAGGGGCCCTGAAGCCCAAGTCGTTGCGTGAAGTAACTACCTCAGTAAGTCAAAAAGCAAAAGGCCATGAATCTGAACAAATTGAGGTATTGCCCTTCTCCAGCTGGCCATCCCAAAAATGCACCAGAATACAGGAAATCACATCTACCAAATTCAGAATTTTCTAAGGGAGGGCCCCCAGACCCCCCTTCCCCCATTTGCACCCACTTTCATACAAATAAGGTAGGGGGGTCGTTATGCATCTGTGCCCAGGAGGACAGTAGTTCATAATCCGTCACTGTATTAATACGATTTATAATGTAACATTATAGTGTGACATTTGTGTCAATAATTGTCAAGCACAGGTGACTCCGCGGTGGTGGGAGGGGGGCCCCAAATCAAATTCTGCTTAGGGCCCCCAAACGGCTTGGGCCGGCACTGCCTCTGGTGCACTTACAGTACAATAAGTTTCAATACATATGGGTCAAATGTGACTCACAGCAGCTTTTATATGCTAAAATCAGGAGCAGCAGCGCTGATCAAACGTGTTTATGCATTCTGAGTCATTTCAGTTAAGATCGTGTCATTTATGGTTATTTCACTGTTCTCAAATATCAAAATGGGTCAAAATTGTTACACCAAAAGGAAGTAGGGGTTAACAACACATAGGCCTAAACGTTTAATATATACATCTAATATTGTGACTTTGTTTCCTCTTTTGACAAAGGACAACATGCAGAAAAAGTTCTGTTTTTTTCCTGGGAGGGTAAACGTTACTTTCCGCAAGGGACCTCATGGGTACCTCTGTCAGGATCCAACTGATGAAGCCAAGCTCATCAAAGACAACCCTTCGCTGCAGACCACAGTCAGACAAAATGCTCTGACTGTGGTCCATCAGAGAGGAAGGGATGCCTCAGAAATGACAGAGGTGTTGAGGGAATACATCCTCCAGTTTTGAAAATATAAGGGGAAATCCCTCCAGTGGCTCTTGATGTAGGCTACACAATCCACCTCATCAAGCACACAGAGAAAGAAGAGGCTGCATGAGTTTCCATGACTGAGGGGCACAACAAGGCCAGCATGTTGTCCTTCATGGGTTATGCTTACAGCTTTAATGAAATACACTCTCGCCTACATTATGAGTCACAACAGCAGCAACAAAAACCCCAACTGACTAAAACATGCCTATCCTGTGGGAAGCCAAAATACTGGCACCAAGGGGATGGATCATCGATTCATCACTTTTTTCAACAAGGACCTGTACGATACCACTACTGCTCGACAAAGGTCTTTAAAGCCTCTTCTGCAGAGGCCCTGACAAACCCAAGAATGACCTTTGAAGAGTTGGCACAGACTGACTTCTTTCAGCGTGAACTGCAGTTGACAAAGAGCGGAGTGGAGGACAAAGCCGAGAAGAAGAGGAAACTCTCTGAACCTCAACCTCGGGGACCAATGTGGCATTTCTGAAGCAGGGTCCAAACAGGAAACACACTCACACAGGGTTTCCAGCAGTGGCAGGAAGGTACATTTATTGGCCAGCTAAGGTTGTCTCCTTATACAGAGAAAGGGCCACGACAAAAGAAATGACATGGAGGGAGTTTCAAGCCTCATCATTTGATGACATGGAAAAGGAGAGGTGGGCAGCAGAGAGAAGGAAAAAACAGTTTTGGAGGTTTCATGTAGAAAGTTTGTCATGTTTGTTTAGCACCATTCTGTTGCTCCATTCATTCCTTTCAGTTGTTCTTCCCTGTGGTAGAAGTTTTCAATTCCAGTATCCACACAAGATCAAAATCATATTGCCATTATTTTGGACAGATAATGTGATTGCAGTACAAGTCATGATGAGTGACAGTGTTCATATTTGCATCATATTTTTCATTTTCACTGAAAGAACTATTTACATTGCAATGATGTGACCTACGTTGGAGTCTGTATCCAAACAAACATGTTGTCTCACATCAGAAGAACAAGAGTTGTAGTCCAGGGCTGCTCTGCAGCACTACAGTACTTCATTATGATGCCGTTCTGTCACATTCAGCCTTTTATAGCTTATGTTAGCTTGATAGCTTAGATGATGTTGTTGTTTGAATATGATCTAATAAAACATTGATTGTGAGCCGATGCAGTGAGGCTGGGATTAGTGTAATATGATCAGATGTTCTTGTATGTGTTCAGACTCTAGCTGCAGCTTTCTGAACCAGCTGAAGACTTTTAGTGCTCTCATATATTACACATTAAACTGATAACACACACTATACTTTGGGTATCCTTTATAGATTTCTCTATAAAGACATTAGATATTTCAACCTGAACAGGTTTTAACCTCCCTAACATATCAAAGTATAAATAACTAATGCAGCAGTTCAGCACCATGGACAGGGACAGTCACATGCTGCACCTTGGACAAAAAAAATGCTGCGATCTAATTGGCTGTCAGTGAATTACAGCCATTCACAGCTCACCATCTCTGGTCTGGTGCAGTGGATCGGTTCTGATGCTGGACAGTTTTTGTTCCCTCAATGAGTTCGTGTCCCGTATTTGTCTTTTTCCTTTTTCTTTTAAGAGGGTTCATAGTTCTTCTATGTGGTGCATGTTACTCAAACAGGAAGCAAGGACGAGTAAGTGTATTTAATAAAAGTTTATTAGAGATACACGTCACAGGAAGAGCAACTCTCCCTTTTCCTGTTTACAACGTCTTCAGTAACAGTCAGCAACGTTCATACAGCGACTGAGGGTCAGACACGTTTCCTCAAACAGGAGCCCAACTACAGATCAGGTTTGTTTTACACAGAGAAAGCCTGAACAAAGAGGCGCATCTGAGGACAGCTGCGTCTTCTCTTCCCGTGTTCAACATGTGTTGAAGCTGCGACAACCACAGACGCATCGTCGTGTTGGACATGTTGGACATGTTGGACAGGCTCACGCAGCCTGTCAACGCGTCCGCGTCCTCCCCCAGGACTACTCGTTACTATTACCACATCAGTACTCACTGTGGGACCACACCCATCTTACAGCTCGGTTCTGACCCAAGCCAGCTGCAGCTAGAAAGGTGAAGCACGATCCGCTTTGGACAAACGCAACCTGACGTGACGTTGCGGCGGCCAGTGACGTAAACTGTCGATGTGATCAGCAGCATGAATCAGCAGAGACACAAAGAATAGAGTCTAACATGATGCTTCACTTGTGATCTCTCACTTTGGTCTTGTGCTTCAGTTGAAAACTGATCTTATGATCGGCTTCACATCCTGGTTGTTTCATATTATTTTTAATTTGTCGATTAGGATCATCGATCGCTCGAAGGACCTGCCTGCTGGTAGCAGAGCAACATAGCAGCGTCACCTGCGTTGTTCAGTTTGACAGACTGATTTGAGTTGCATACTGTCACCCTCTGGATCTGTGGGGGTTAAAGTTCACGACGTTACATCACACAAACTATGGAGGGACCAACTCACACTGCCCCACAACCCTGCAGCTAATCACCAACGCCCGCTGCTGTTGAAATGAATAGTTGCCTGTTAATATTGAGTTGATGTGCAGATGAATGATCTGTGTTTCCTCTGCAGACGACAGTGTGTGTGAGCTGAGCAGCATGAATCAGTGTGAGGACAGAGAGGAGAGAGTCCCTCCCTCTAAAACCAGTCTGTGTGGGGAGCATGAAGCTCAGAGGTGAGACCACCATCTCTACCTGTCCACCACTCACATCACTCCACCATCATTATTCACACTCAAAGCTCTGTGTGTGTTGTGTTAAAGCCCAGAACAGCAGAGACCAGACTCTGCTGGACCTGGACCTGGACCTGGACCTGGACCTGGACCTGGACCTGAGCCCAGCTGTGTGTCCTTTAAGAGTGACTGGTCAAACGAGCGCTTCATTGACTTTAAAGGAGAACAGGCCTCTGCTGCACAGAGGTAAGCTGTTAATATCACCTTATATATCTATATGTGTGGCGTGTCAAACATATATATCAGTTTGTTTTCAGCATCGTTCTGACGGGAAATTAAATGTGTGAGAGGCTCAAATTTAATTTCTACTCTGTGGCTACAATTCACCAGCTCACAGTCTGTCATTTGAAGTTTTCCCTGTCTTCAAAATGTGTGTAGGCATGGGTCAGAGTTAACTTACAGTTTAGTTCACTCAGCTCTTCCTTCAGCTTTGTTTTTACACATCACAAGTTCTGTGTAGAAAGTGGCATACGCCTTTTTCAGCCCCGTGACGTAAGTACACAACTTTTATAAATGAGACCCCAGATTCTGCTGAACTGGAACTAGAACCTGGTTCTGAACCAGCTGTGTGTCTTGAAGGACGTTTTTTTACCTCTTGTTTGACAGGATTCAGTAAATCAGTGACTTTGTTCTGGTTCGGTTCAATATTTGATGAGAAAATGAAGCGATGATCCACAGACTGAAATCATTCAGCTTCATGTTTTACTGAACTCTGGTGTGTTGATCCTTTTCTTGTTGATAGCTGCTAGTTTCTCCAGCAGCTTCTGTGTCTGAAGAATAAAAAGAGAATTTCAATCTCTGGTGGTCTTCCTCTCTGTCTAACAGCATCTATAGGAGACCAGACTCTGCTGGACCTGGACCTGGACCTGGACCTGGACCTGGACCTGAGCCCAGCTGTGTGTCCTTTAAGAGTGACTGGTCAAACCATCGCTACATTGACTTTAAAGGAGAACAGCCCTCTGCTGCACAGAGGTAAGCTGTTAATATCATTAAAATGTGACTGCTTCATGTTTTAACTGTTAATTATCCAGAGAAGTTTTTTAAAGCTGTCAGTTTGTTTTCAGCATCGTTCTTCTTCACTCACATTTATATTGTCACATCTGAAAGCTGCCCAGTATAACCAGTCTGCAGCTCTGCTCTCCAGCTGAACTTTTCCTCCACACACTCGTTCTGACTGTTGTCTGATGACTGCCTGAGTATAAAACACATTTCACCGAGGCTAACAGATGCTATCTGCTAACGAAGGCTAACCCTGATTCCACAGAGTTCCTCCATCAAATCATCATTTTCCAGTGTTGATTTGAAGGAGTCTGTCGATGCAGAGAAGAATGTTATGGATCACTACTTCCTGCCCGAGCTCAAAGAGGAGACAGTGCAAACCTTTACCTCAGCTCAAACATGTGCGGCGTGTCAAACAAGCTAAAAGAGAAAAATACATTTTATTGTGTGACAGAAACAACCAGACCAACTTGTTCCTGTTTGCTAACATGTAGCTCAGAGAAGAAGTTGTGTCCTTCATTTGACACAGTTCAGTGTGAAATCACCCTCAGGTTTGTTTGATCCACTTCTCTCTGGGTTTCTCTCTGGGTTTCTCATCATGTTTCACTCACTTCACCTGCTGCAAGTTTATTGTGACTCACCATTTTGTGTTGAACAAGTAGCATCGTATTAGCTTGTGTGAGCTGTGCATTGCTGTCCACAGTATTATAGAGGTCAACAAGAGCTGAACGGCCCAAACCAGACAAGCTGCTGAACCAACACAGTAAACTGAGGTCTGTACAGAACTCTGACTGAACTGTTGATTCACAGTGGGATCAGCAGTACCATCAACACGTTAATGTCAGGGGAAACCATCTGATTCAATGTTGTCAGCAACACTTTGACTTATGGTGATTTATTGAATATGTTTGATATATTCAAGTATCATAGCCCAATATGTCAGATTACCATACCATCATATTTGAGTTTTCAGTGTTTCCACTGGTCACTTCCAGCTTCACAGCTCAGAGTCACTATTTTAACTGGATGATTATCTTGACTCGTAGCTGCTAACCAGCTTTTCACAGTGTGGAACAACTCTTCTGTGAGGAGAACAAGAAGATGGTCGTAGTAACGTAACATTAACAGAGACTTTTAATTAATTTCTCTGGCAGCAGCTTTCTTTCTCCATCTTCTCTCAGACAGCAAGATAACCTTCAAAGACCTGGAACAGTTTCTGGGGCGCCTGACTCTCCTGTATTTATCTCATTTTTCCTCCCCACTCTATCAGTCAGCATCAAGTGTCATACATCATGTTATTCAGGAGAACCTGAAGTTTCACTTTGCCTCTGGTAAATGGTGAATGGACTTGCATTTCTATAGTGTTTTTCCAGTCTACTGACCACTCAAAGTGCTTTACAACACTTGTCACATTCACACATTCACACTCTGATGACAGAAGCTGCCATGTGAGGTGCCGACTGCTCATCAGGAGCAATTTGGGGTTCAATATTTTGCTCAAGGATTCTTCAACATGTCGTTTTAGAGTGATTAACTATTTAATTTACTGACCATGTAGATCTATCCAAAAAGTTCAGTAATTATAAAATGTTTTAACTCATAACAGAGAAATACATATGATCCATTGAACATGAGGCATATGTGTAAATGTGATGGGTACAGAATCAGATATATCTGACACTGATCAACCGGTCACCGGTCATAGCCTGCTGTCATGATAAACACTGGCTGATTCTGGTACCTGGCTGTTCGATCGGTGCATCTCTAGTAATTCTTCATGATTCCTCCACAGAGTCGAGCAGGAGAGCTCAGAGGTTTCCAGTGGTCAGTCTGCTCAGCAACATCAAACACACCTGGACTCAATATTTATGGTATGTACATGTACAAGCCTGATTCAAGACAAAGGTAGGACAATGTGTTAAAGGTAAATAAAAAATGAATGCATCCATCCATCTGCGTCCACTTATCCAGGGTCGGGTGGCAGCAGGATAAGTACTGTATTCCTGCTTAGTCCTTCTCCCAGTAACTCTTTCCAGCTCCTCCTGGGGATCCTGAGTCATTCCCAGTCCAGATGAGCTATATTATCCCTCCAGTGAGTTCTGGGTCTTTCCTGGGGTCTCCTCCCAGTTGGTCGTGCCTGGAAAACTTTTAAAAGGGAGGTGCCAGGAGGATCCCCATCAGATTCTTGAACCACCTCAGCTGGCTCATTTTGAGGCGAAGGAGTAGTGCTTTTTTAAAAGAAAGTCATTGGCCACTTGTATCTGCAGCTTCCTCCCCAACACGGTGGTCCGGTGCGAACATCTGCAGTAGTGCTACTGCTGCACAAAACCACCTGTCGATCTCATGCTCCATTTTCCCATCAGTGGTGAACAAGACCCAGAGATACTTAAACTCCTTCTCTTCAAAGGTGTCAAACGTATTCACATTCATTACTCAGGTAGAAGTATAGATACTAGGGTTTAAAAATACTTCTGTAGAAGTTGAAGTATCAACTCAAGCTTTTTACTCAAGTAAAAGTGTAAAAGTACTGGTTTCAAAACTACTTAAAGTATAAAAGTAAAAGTAATGTAAGGGAAAAAAATGCCATTAAGGACAAAAGCTCAGGCCGCGCCACAGGGGCCTATAGTGCACTACCCCACCTCCCCAAAAAAACATTTTTCTAAAGGCCATAATTACGGAAGCCCTAAAGGGCCATGCATTCATACATTTTATTTCCTCCGTTTTCCCGTGATAACGAGTTAATTTCATTTGTTTTCTCGAGATCTCGAGTTTTTATCTCGAAATAACAACTGCTGTTTTCCCAAGATAACGGGATCATTTTCTCAAGATCTCGAGTTATTATCTCGAAATAACAACTGCCGTTTTCCCGAGATAACAGGATAATTTTCTCGAGATAACGAAACTTTGTTTTCCCGAGATAACGGGATAATTTTCTCGAGATAACGAAACTTTGTTTTCCCGAGATAACGATATAATTAATTTGAGATCTTGAGAAAACAAAACGATAGTGTAGTATATTAAATCATTGCAGGAAACATCATTCAGTGTAGCAATGTCAGAGGAGCAGGAGCATATCGATCACCGCGTCACATATCTTTTCAATCAAGGCCTGACACAGGCTGAAATAGCATTATGTCTTGCTATTACAGATAATATACACATTAGTGTGCATAATCTAAAAAGACAGTTAGCAAAGCTTCAGCTATATCGGCGGCGCAATCTTAGTGAGCCTGATGTCGTCGTTAACTACATAGCTGACCAGCTACGAGGTCCCGGGCATCTCCATAATCTCAGGCCTGTCATATCACAGTCATTATCTCGAGATCTCGAATTAATTATATCGTTATCTCTGGAAAACAAAGTTTCGTTATCTCGAGATCTCGAGTTATTATCTCGAAATAACAACTGTCGGTTTCCCGAGATAACGGGATCATTTTCTCGAGATCTTGAGATAACGAAACGATAGTGTAGTATATTAAATCATTGCAGGAAGCATCATTCAGTGTAGCAATGTCAGAGGAGCAGGAGCATATCCATCACCACGTCACATATCTTTTCAATCAAGGCCTGACACAGGCTGAAATAGCTGTATGCCTTGCTATTACAGATAATATACACATTAGTGTGCATAATCTAAAAGACTGTTAGCAAGGCCTCAGCTATATCGGCGGGGCAATCTAAGTGAGCCTGATGTCTCGAATTAATTATATCGTTATCTCGGGAAAACAAAGTTTCGTTATCTCAAGATCTCGAGAAAATTATCTCGTTATCTCGGGAAAACGGCAGTTGTTATTTCGAGATAATAACTTGAGATCTTGAGAAAATTATCTCGTTATCTTGGGAAAACGGCAGTTGTTATTTCGAGATAAAAACTCGAGATCTCGAGAAAACAAATGGAATTAACTCGTTATCACAGGAAAACGGCAGTTGTTATTTCGAGATAATAACTATGTGGTAACATGTCACCATACACGTCTGATACCTAAAAAAGTTAACATGCTGGTTTTCTTGGCCAAGAACTTGTCAGGCCTGGACAAGAAAGGAGGACTCAGGAGCAGAATTAGAGCAGTACCAGTAGACTTTTATTTGAGATTTGATCTCTTCACTTGAGCTCTTAAACCAGGTGACAAATAAACAGGCTATGAACAATCTTACCTGAGCGCTATCAAACAGGAAACAAAACTACAATAAACTGGAGGCAAAACGGCCTCAAAGAAAAAGACTAACGAAACCAAAATCACTCTTGACGAGGCACAGAAAAAGTACAAAGAACTAAGCTACACTGGCAATTACGGCTACAAAAACTTATAACAGAAAATCACTCCAATCGGAAGAAAAAGGAAAAAGGCTATAAACAAAATCTATGCTATCACTAACTTTGAAAACGAATTAAACAAAAGAGGCACTCCACTGGAGGCAAACAAGAGGCTATGAAATTATCTATGAGCTCTCTGAAGAAAACGATTATCAAACGAAAAGTCACTCATTTAAGAGGAAAAGTAAAGGAATACAAACTCGCAAATTTCGTGGCTTGGATCAAGGCTGTGGACGAGGGCTGGGGTGCGGGACGAACACAAACACTCTGGCACAAGACAAGGGAAGAACGCAGACTATAAGCACATGAGGGAATGGGGGGCAGGTGCAAACAATCAGGGCTCAGGTGAGACAATCAGACCGGTGACACATGAGGAAGGGCAAGTGACCTGAAACGAGAGGAGAGTTAGGTTTCAAAATAAAACAGGAAGTTACGAGACAAAACCCCAAGACAATACAACCTCACCGCGGTGTGACAGAACTTGTGTTAAGGGAATAACTAAGGTTGTAACTTGCCCTAACGGGTAGATATTTTTGATTGATTGAGTGACTTGATTTAGTGGGCTGGCCCTACTCTATTTCAGTTTTGTCCCTCATACTATAGATCTCTGCACCTTGTTAGGCAGAGTCAAGGGCCTTTATGATTGTGATGAGAGACATTACAGTTAATTTAAAGTGCCATGTTTAATTTATATTTATTTAATTATTTAAGTTGTTTCCCCCTGGATGTCTTATTTATTTCAACTCTGCATGGTAAGAGATGTTTTGGTTGAGTTTGCAAGAAAATAGTTTAAAGGGAGCAGGGGAAATTAAACTTTAATTTCATATAGGTATAATGTCTTATTTAAATTAATGTTCTGCTTAATTGGTTGGGTATTCATGTGCAGTTTGTTCAATAAAAGCATGTTCGAAATAATTTATTTCATTCTTTATTCAGTGGACATTGGCTATTCAATGTTTGGGGTCTATGTTAGCAGTGTACCTATTAATGCGGAAACACTATTATTAACGGTATAGTTAATAATATGCAAACTTCAATATTTGTTTATTTATCGCAAGTTATATCGTCATCGCAATATTGAACAGTTTAATCGCACATCGCAGATTTTCCTCATATCGTGCAGGCCTAGGTTATACAGAAACACGATAGCTCGTCGCAGCGGCCCAGATACCCCATATGCCGCAATACTTCTCACAGTACAGGGGATGCGGTTGTGGACCTGTTGGTCAGGTCCTCAAAATGCTCCTTCCGCCAAGGCGCAACTCCGCCAAACAGCTGGAGTTGCGAAACCGAGAAATTCCTGTGATAATTACATAATCACGCTCAACCGCAGTTATACGTATGTGTTATAAACACAACAACACGAAGTGTTCCCGACCGAAGGATTAGAAGAAGAGCTTGGATTTGTCTCTCTTTTGAGGTTTTTGTGCTGGCATCAACTTATTTTGAAAATTAACCGGATGTCATGTTGATGTTTCGTGTCTGACTTCCTGTCTGCTCTGTGCTGAGTTCGGCTGAATTGCTGCGTTGTGCTGCGGCGATCGCCAGAAATAGCAGTCCTGCGTATCTGCTCCGCAGGGCTGCGGACTGCCGGAGCTGGGACGCAGCAGACACGCAGCGCAGCGGACCTGGTGGAAGTTAACACATAGACTAGAGTGAAACCGATCAGCTCCGCTGCTGTGGTGGAGCCGTAACGCAGCCGTAACGCAGCCTGTCTGCTGCTTCAGGAGACACCTGGGCCAACCAAGCCCAAAAGGCCTCCTCCTGTAGTTTGACTGCCTCCCTCACCACTGGTGTCCACCAGCGGGTTCTTAGGTTGCCACCACGACAAGAACCAATGACCTTCTGACCAAAGGAGCTGGGAGCTGAAGACCCGATGGACCGGGGCCTCAAATCAAGGCCCGGCCACCAGATGCTCGCTGGTGAGTTCCCCTCCCAGGTCTTCACCATCATAGGGTCTACTTAAATTGCTCTTAGTGTCCCTCCCCTGAGACCAGTTTGCCTTGGGGACCCTTCCAGGCCATTACCCCCAACAACACAGCTCCCAGGATCACTGGGACACACAAACCTCTCCACCACATTAAGGTGGCGACTCCTCGTGGAAAACAGAATGCAATGATTTGCAAATCATTTTCAATAGACAGTTGCCCATCATGCCATGGGTGCTACCACACAACCCATCACTCTGCTTTTGAACTTTCGGCTGGTAACAGTCTGGATGGTCCTTCCATCGACCACAGCTTGGGCCCAATGTCAGTGAGTTTCCGATGTTGTTTATAGATGGCCAACTGTACTTACTGACGACAGTGTTCATTAGCCTGTGTAGTAATATCCTTTATACAATCATGTCAGTTTTAAATGCAGAGCTGTCTAGGGGGTCGAAGGTCACGGACATTCAGTGTTGTTTTTTCAGCCTTCCCACTTACATCCAGAGATTTCTACACATTCTCTGAATCTTGTGATGATATTATGGATTGTAGATGGTGAAATCCATAAATTCCTGCAGTTGCAAGTTCACGTTCTTGAACTGTTGGACTGTTAGTTCAAGCAGTTTGAAGTGGTGAACCTCGCTCCGTCTTTGCTTGTAAAAAACTGAGCCTCTCGAGGATGCCCCTCTTATACCCAGTCATGATACAGTCCCCTGTTTAGCCTGTTTACCTGTGGAATGATCCAAACAGGTGTTTTGGGAGAATTTTGCAGCAACTGTAGTAAGTTGCCCTGTAGTAACTTGTTAACTGTTGCTGCCATCAAATTCAGAATAATACACATTCGCAAAAATCAATTAGGCTGATGAAACTCCTACTCAACATTGATTCCAAAAAAGTTAGGACATTGTGTTAAACATATATAAAACAAAATGCAATGATTTCAGAGACGATGTATTTAGAGTTCAACAACTACTTTTACATCTGTGGTGTTCATAATAATCTTCATTCTGCTTAATACATGAGTGGGTTGTCAGTCTGTCCAACATGGATCTGATGTTTGGTTCCATGATTTTAGTTTGATCGTCTCATTCATATAATATTCTGTTCCAGCTGCTGGAGGACAACATTGTCAGTTTCGTGAAGAACGAGCTGAAGAAGATCCAGAAGGCTCTGAGTTCAGATTATCCAGAAAGTTTAGAGAGTCAGAGTGAGGATGAGGAGGTGTTGGATGGTGAGGATGGAGAGAAGAAGAGGAGCAGCAGAGAGGCATTTCTGAAGATTACACTGAACTTCCTGAGGAGACTGAAGCAGGAGGATCTGGCAGACTATCTGCAGAGCAGTAAGAGGATTTCTCTAAAGATTTAACATGTTGGATCAATGAAATGTTTACTGAAGTCTGAAGGACAAAAATATCTTCATATACTGATTCTTTGAGGAAGTAAAATGTTGAAATATTTAATCTATAATTTATTAATGAATCTTATTTGTCTTTTGCTCAATCAGGACATCTTGCTCCAGTTTGTCGACGTAAACTCAAATCTAACCTGCAGAAGAAGTTCCAGTGTGTGTTTGAGGGGATCGCTAAAGCAGGAAACCCAACCCTTCTGAATCAGATCTACACAGAGCTCTACATCACAGAGGGAGGGACTGCAGAGGTCAATGATGAACATGAGGTCAGACAGATTGAAACAGCTTCCAGGAAACCAGACAGACCAGAAACAAAAATCAGACAAGAAGACGTCTTTAAAGCCTCACCTGGAAGAAATGAACCAATCAGAACAGTGATGACAAAGGGAGTGGCTGGCATCGGGAAAACACTCTTAACACAGAAGTTCACTCTGGACTGGGCTGAAGACAAAACCAACCAGGACATACAGTTCACATTTCCATTCACTTTCAGAGAGCTGAATGTGCTGAAAGGGAAAAAGTTCAGCTTGGTGGAACTTGTTCATTACTTCTTCACAGAAACCAAAGAAATCTGCAGGTTTGAAGAGTTCCAGGTTGTGTTCATCTTTGATGGTCTGGATGAGTGTCGACTTCCTCTGGACTTCCACAACACTGAGATCCTGACTGATGTTACAGAGTCCACCTCAGTAGATGTGCTGCTGACAAACCTCATCAGGGGAAACCTGCTTCCCTCTGCTCGCCTCTGGATAACCACACGACCTGCAGCAGCCAAACAGATCCCTCCTGGGTGTGTTGACATGGTGACAGAGGTCAGAGGGTTCACTGACCCACAGAAGGAGGAGTACTTCAGGAAGAGATTCAGAGATGAAGACCAGGCCAGCAGAATCATCTCCCACATCAAGACATCACGAAGCCTCCACATCATGTGCCACACACCAGTCTTCTGCTGGATCACTGCTACAGTTCTGGAGGATGTGTTGAAGACCAGAAAGGGAGGACAGCTGCCCAAGACCCTGACTGAAATGTACATCCACTTCCTGGTGGTTCAGTCCAAAGTGAAGAACGTCAAGTATGATGGAGGAGCTGAGACAGATCCACACTGGACTCCAGAGAGCAGGAAGATGATTGAGTCTCTGGGAAAATTGGCTTTTGATCAGCTGCAGAAAGGAATCCTGATCTTCTATGAATCAGACCTGAAAGAGTGTGGCATCGATATCACAGCAGCCTCAGTGTACTCAGGAGTGTTCACACAGATCTTTAAAGAGGAGAGTGGACTGTACCAGGACATAGTGTTCTGCTTCGTCCATCTGAGTGTTCAGGAGTTTCTGGCTGCTCTTTATGTCCGTCTGACATTCATCAACTCTGGAGTCAATCTGCTGGCAGAAGAACAAACAACCTACCATCAATCTGCAGAGACACACCTCTACCTGAGTGCTGTGGATAAGGCCTTACAGAGTCCAAATGGACACCTGGACTTGTTCCTCCGCTTCCTCCTGGGTCTTTCACTGCAGACCAATGAGAATCTCCTACAAGGTCTGCTGACACAGAAAGGAAGTATATCACAGACCAACCAGGAAACAGTCCAGTTCATCAAGAAGAAGATCAGTGAGAATCTGTCTCCAGAGAAAAGCATCAATCTGTTCCACTGTCTGAATGAACTGAATGATCGTTCTCTAGTGGAGGAGATCCAACAGTCCCTGAGTTCAGGACGTCTATCCTCAGATGAACTGTCTCCTGCTCAGTGGTCAGCTCTGGTCTTCATCTTACTGTCATCAGAAGAAGATCTGGACGTGTTTGACCTGAAGAAATTCTCTGCTTCAGAGGAGGCTCTTCTGAGGCTGCTGCCAGTGGTCAAAGCCTCCAAGAAAGCTCTGTAAGTAGAAGTTATTGATGAATAAATACTATCTGCTGTTTTTTAGCAGGAGATACGAATGAAAATGTATTATTTGTTTCCTTGCTGTTGTCTCTCCAGGCTGAGTGGCTGTAACCTGTCAGAGAGAAGCTGTCAAGCTCTGTCCTCAGTTCTCAGCTCTCAATCCTCCAGTCTGAGAGAGCTGGACCTGAGCAACAACAACCTGAAGGATTCAGGAGTGAAGCTGCTGTCTGTTGGTTTGAAGAGTCCTGACTGTACACTGGAGAGTCTCAGGTCAGGATTCATTAACCCATTCAACTGATGACCATTTAAAATCTGATTTATATAAGTAGAGAGCCAGCTAACCTGTAGTAATGTGTCTGCTCATTTAATTTGTCAAGAGGAATTGACATAATTGTAAAAACTGTACGAAGCTGTACGACACCTCGTAGGAAATGCTGCCATCGATGCTCATTCAACCCACATTAGACTGGGTCATAGCTGTCACTCTGGTTGTCTGTTACACAGAATAGTGGAGAAACACTGAACACTGAACATTTTATCATGTTGTATGCTTCCTCTCTCTCGTCCACATGAGCACCTGTTGGCATTAAATGTGGTTCAGACGTTCATGTTCCCCTCAGGATGAACTGTAATAACTCTGCTGATCCTCTGACTTTTCATCTAGCGCCATCATCAGGTCAACATGTTAATGTGTTCAATACTTTGGTTTATAAGCAAAGATCTGCAGAACTGATGACATCACATCAGCTTCAGCTGGACTCTGTTTACTGATGATTAGTTAATGAGGAGAAGTGTTAATTTATTTGGAGATGGTCTGTTCTTGTATCTGACTCATCAGTCTCCTCAGATGATCTGCCATGTGTGTTGTTCTGTGTGTCTGCAGGCTGTCAGGCTGTCTGATCACAGAGGAAGGCTGTGCTTCTCTGGCCTCAGCTCTGAGCTCCAACCCCTCCCATCTGAGAGAGCTGGACCTGAGCTACAATCATCCAGGAGACTCGGGAGAGAAACTGCTGTCGGCTGGACTGAAGGATCCAGACTGGAGACTGGACACTCTCAGGTATGAAGAGTCAGTGTGATGGAGGAGGAAGAGTCTGATGAGTATAAGTGTGATATGAACAGTGACACATATGAGAAACCTTTTTCCTTTTATCAGAACATGAGCACTGGTTCAACATGAAGAGCAGATACTTGTGTAGGAGGAGAACATCTCCAGGAACAAACATGATCATTGTTTCTTGGTAATAACTGAGTTTGAACAGATCTCTGCATGTTAAAGGAGCTGTCTGTCATTTTGAGAAAAATCCCTTTTTGTCCTCTTCACCAGGATAGAAGCAGCTTCATCTCTGTACAGAGAGAAGTCCAGGACATGGTTAGCCTAGCTTAGCACAAAGACTGGAAGCAGGGGGAAACTGCTAGCCTAGCTCTATCAAAAGACATAACGAGGTGTGTGTGTTGTGAGGGAAATTGTCTCTTTAATACCTGCAGCACAGAGAGAAGAGCCACAGTGTCTCTGCAGTCTTCACACTGTCCTGACTTATATATTGTCAGCTAACAACAGAGCAGCTGTTACACACTTCATGACAGGTGTTGATCATGTCTTCACCAAAGCAGTGACCCTTTGATGTTTGACTGGACAGTAACTGTCAGCCTCTCTACCTTCCTGTTAACACCTGAGGCAAAGAGAACTGCCCCTCGGGCTTCCTGCAAGATGGCGGACGGGTCAGATGCTTAGCTTTTAGCTGGATCAGGCAGAAACGCTGAGAGCGGGACTTGCTAGCATTGGTAGAGATATATGTACGAAAATATTAAGAAGACACCGAAGGAGAGGCGTGAAGAGCCACAACAACGTGCGGGACGCAGTGGAGGACATGAAAGCAAGGGGATTGACTCAGCACAAGTGAAGACTTGGGGCTTGTGGAGGAGTGGACCCGGGAGTGGGGATGGCAACCAGCAGGACGCGGTTGTCCAGGCAGGATGCGGCAGCACAGCGGGCAAAGGAAAAGTTGCAAGGATATCAGAGGAGACCCAATAACTGACGCCCCGATAGTGAAAGAACTAACAGCGCTGCAAGATAATACGGACGGCTTCATTTATTTGAATTCAACATATATAAAACACCAACAAGGTTGGACAGGTCCAGACTGGGGTTGATGCCGTTATACGGACACAGCTCTGGGTCTATGGATGGGCCCTCACAGAAGAGGATTTCCCATCCACCCACCAACAGGGACTTGGTGGAGAAGAGAAGAATAACCCCCATATGGAAGTCCCACATAGTTCAGTGTTCTTAATTTTGTTTTTGTTCATGTTTATGTTCAGCTGCTTGGGAAAAGATGCACACACATTATGGAAGCAAAATGGTAAGTAACGATCTAAAGATAATGTCCTAAAATGTAAATGGTCCAAATACACCTAAGAAGAGAGAAATGGTCCGAACAAAATTGAAAAAAGAAAAACAGCATGTCATAGTGTTACAGGAAACCCACCGGTCCCAAACAGAACACGTACAATTTAAAAATTCATATTACAGTTCATATTAACAAGGACGTAAAAGAGGAGTTATGATACTAATTCCAAATCCAACTACATTTGTTAGTGAAAAGGAAATGAAGGATAAAGAGGGAAGATGTGTACTAGTCAGGGGAAAACTAGAGACTGAACCTGTCACATTGATAAATGTATATGCACCTCCAGAAAGCAACAAGCACTTCTTCAAATCCTTATTTAATGTTACAGCAACAGAACCAGAAGGTATTTTAATTTGTGGGGGGACTTCAACATAGTCATGAACCACTGTCTATACAACCAGTTTAAAAGGAAATGAAAAACACACGTCAGAATGAGTAAAGCTATCCTTAGAAGAAATGGGAACGATGGACATCTGGAGGAATTGTTGTCGCCAATTTTGATGTGTGAATATGTTATGTTGTGTATGTCTTTGGTGAGTCATGTAAATAGCAGTGTAGCTTGTCGACCTGCGCACCAGGGGGCATAGACAGGGAATCACGGTGGTAACGTAGTCTGTATAGGGGAGTCACCGGTGAACAGGTGGAGGGGAAGCCACACAGTTTTTCAACCGTTCGTTTGTGTGTGTGTTCATCCGAGATGTTTTCTGTTATATCATAACGTTAGTCTTTTCGGTTTTCTTTCATATTTACATGTTGGTTTCAGTTCAGTCATTCAACACAGCTGGTTTTCTGTAAATATTTTTTCTCTGCATAAAATAAATGGAAAAACGCATACGTCATGGCAGAGCTCATCTTTTGCACAACGACACAGTGGAAACGACTTCAGATTCCCTCAAGTGGCAGTTTTGTGGTTAGATTGCCACCACAGGAATCTCAACCTTGAAAAAGATTTCACACATTATTCGGCAACACACAGTGTACACCCAAGAACTGATTACTTCTATCTAAATATAGGTGATAGGTACAGAGTGTCCGAGTGTAAAATTGGAGGGGCAGATATATCAGATCATAACAGCCTGTTTTTAAAAATACATCTAAATGCCAGAAAAAGACAAACAATCTGGAGACTTAATGTAGGAATACTGAATAATAAAGGGTTGGTGGAAGAATCAAAAAAGGAAATTAGGCATTATATGGAGGACAATAGAGAAGTCGACCCGTATATTGTTTGGGATGCCATAAAAGTGGTTGTCCGGGGAAAGTTAATAGCTAAAACCACTTTAATAAAAAGACTTAGAAGAGAAGCGTACCAGAACCACTCTATAAGATTGAGAGAATTAGAGCAACATTATCATAAAACAAACGACCCAAAAATATATAAACAAATTAAGGATACTAAAACGAAGATAAATGAGATATTGTTGGATGAATATGGAAAGAAGATCATATTTTTGAAGCCAAATTATTATGAAACTGGTCCCAGAGCAACAAAACTCCTAGCAAAACGAATACGAAAACAGCAAGCAATAAATAGCAAACATAAAATTAAGGACCCAAACACCAACGAGACGATACATGAACCAGAAGATATAGAAAGAGTATTCCAGAGGTTCTGTGAAAATCTATATACACAACCAACTGCTGCAAATGAAGAAGAAATGAGGACCTTCTTAAATCAACTAGATCTTCCGTCGATTGGCACTTACCAAAATGAAAGACTCACAGCAGACATTACAAGGGAAGACATTATCCAAGCAATAAATTCAATACATCTCCAGGGAGCGATGGCTACCCTGCAGGATGGTATAAGATTTATAAGGAGGAACTGTTACCAGCCCTCCAGACCTCTTTTAACTGGACCCTCAAAGAAAGCAAAATACCACCAACGTGGGCAGAAGCAATCATTTCAATCATCCCAAAACCAGGAAAGGAGAGGGACAGATGTGAAAGCTACAGACCGATCTCAATACTAAATAAAGATTATAAACTATATACGTCAATTATCTCTGAAAGAATAAACACCTTCATAGCAGAATTAATAGATGAAGATCAAACAGGATTCATATCAGGCCGTCAAACCCAAGACAGCATCAGACCAACTTTACACATAATTAGCAAAGACAAAGAGAAAAACAAAGTACTGTGTTGTTAGCATTGACGCTGAAAAGGCATTCGATTGTGTTCACTGGAAGTTTCTTTATCAGATATTAGCACGATTCAGATTCAATAATAAATCAATACAACTGATTAAAACACTCTACCCAAAACCTTCTGCTAGAATTCAAATGAATGGAGATCTGACTGAGAAGATATATCTGCAGAGATCGACCAGACAGGGAGGCTGTTTGTCACCGACCTTGTTTGTGATTTTTATTGAGCCCTTAGCTCGAGCAGTACGAGAAAACCAAGAACTTAAAGGGTCACAACTGGAGGAGGAGAACATAAAATTGGGCTTTTCGCTGATGACATAATTACTTTCCTCGGACAACCAAATACAACGCTCCCTAATTTGATGAAGCTTCTAGAAACATATGGCGATCTGTCAGGGTATAAGATAAATGTTTCCAAAACCCAGATTTTATCACTCAACTATACTCCAACAAAAGTGATCAGAGAGTCATACGACCTTAACTGGAATCTAAAGTCAATTCATTGTTTGTGTGTGAAGATCACTGAAAGCATCTCTGACCTGTGCACAGCAAATTATAACAACTTGGACGTGAAATAGACCTCGAGTCAGGTCCAGAGCTCTTCAGCTCCCCAAAGAGAGAGAGAGGTGGTACGAGCCTCCCAAAATGAAGGGAATACTATTATGCTGCTCAGCTGAGACCTGTGTACTGTTGGTGTAAGTCAGAATTCACAGCAACATGGAAAGATATAGAAAGAGAAGTGAACCAAATCCCAATTCAAAACATGATCGGAGACAATAAACTACACAAGGAAGTCAAAATGAATATGGATCCAATAACAGTACACACGTTAGACCTGTGGTTTAAAGTATTGTAAATATCTAAGATACAGAAAGATGTGAATATATTAAAATGGGCAGCAGACGATAGAAATGTCCTGCCTGTGAAGTCTGATCAAGGATTTAAGCAATGGTTAAAAAGGAATAACAGCTTGGTGTGTTCTGGTGAAGGAAGGGAGGCTGGAGAGTTTTGAAAACCTGAGAAGAAAGTATGAATCTGGAGCTCATGAAATCTACAGATATAAGTCAGAATGAATATAATAATGTGTGTCCATGCTGCTCTGACCTCCCCCTCCTCCTCCCCCTCCTCCTCCCCCTCCTCCTCCTCATCCTCCTCCTCCTCTTCCTCCTCCTACACCCCCTCCTCCTCCTCCTCCCCCTCCTCCTCCCCCTCCTCCTCCTCATCCTCCTCCTCTTCCTCCTCCTACACCTCCTCCTCATCCTCGTCCCCCTCCTCCTCCTCCTCGTCCTCCTCCTCCTCTTCCTCGTCTTGCTCCTCTTGCTCCTCGTCCCCCTCCTCATCCTCTTCCTCCTCCTCCTCCTCCTCTTCCTCCTCCTGCTCTTGCTCCTCTTGCTCCTCCCCCTCCTTGTCCTCCTCCTCTTCCTCCTCCTTCTCCTCCTCCTCTTGCTCTTGCTCCTCGTCCTCCTCCTCTTCATCCTCCTCCTCTTGCTCCTCGTCCCCCTCCTCCTCCTCATCCTCCTCCTCCTCCTCCTCCTCTTCCTCCTCGTCACCCTCCTCCTCCTCCTCCTCCTCCTCCTCTTGCTCCTCGTCCCCCTCCTCCTCCTCCTCTTCCTCTTCCTCCTCTTGCTCCTCGTCCTCCTCCTCCTCTTGCTCCTCGTCCTCCTCCTCGTCCCCCTCCCCTTGCTCCTCCTCCTCCTTGTCCTCCTCCTCTTCCTCCTCCTTCTCCTCCTCCTCTTGCTCTTGCTCCTCGTCCTCCTCCTCTTCATCCTCCTCCTCTTGCTCCTCGTCCCCCTCCTCCTCCTCATCCTCCTCTTCCTCCTCCTCCTCCTCCTCCTCTTCCTCCTCGTCACCCTCCTCCTCCTCCTCCTCTTGTTCTTGCTCCTCGTCCTCCTCCTCTTCCTCCTCCTCCTCTTGCTCCTCTTGCTCCTCGTCCCCCTCCTCCTCCTCATCCTCCTCCTCCTCTTGCTCCTCTTGCTCCTCGTCCTCCTCCTCCTCTTGCTCCTTGTCCTCCTCCTTCACCTCTTCCTCCTCGTCCTCCTCTTCCTCCTCATCCTCCTCTTCCTCCTCCTCCTCTTGCTCTTGCTCCTCGTCCACCTCCTCTTCTTCCTCCTCCTCCTCTTCATCCTCCTCCTCTTGCTCCTCTTGCTCCTCGTCCCCCTCCTCCTCCTCTTCCTCCTCCTGCTCTTGCTCCTCCCCTTGCTCCTCCTCCTCCTCGTCCTCTTCCTCCTCCTTCTCCTCCTCTTCCTCCTCGTCCCCCTCCTCTTCCTCCTCTTGCTCCTCCCCCCTCCTCCTCTTTCCCCTTCCTCTTCCTCCTCCTCATCCCTCTCCTCCTCTTGCTCCTCCCCCTCTTGCTCTTGCTCCTCGTCCTCCTACTCCTCCTCCTCCTCTTCATCCTCTTGCTTCTCTTGCTCCTCGTCCCCCTCCTCCACCTCCCCCTCCTCTCCTCCTCCTCCTCTTCCTTCTCCTCCTCTTCCTCCTCCTGCTCCTCGTCCCCCTCCTCCTCCTCCTCCTCCTTCTCCTCCTTCTGCTCCTCTTCCTCCTCCTCCTCCTCCTCCTACACCTCCTCCTCCTCCTTCTCCTCCTCTTCCTCCTCTTGCTCCTCCCTCTCCTCCTCTTGCTCCTCCCCCTCCTCCTCTTCCCCCTCCTCTTCCTCCTCCTCCTCCTCCTCCCCCTCCCCCTCTTGCTCCTCCACCCTCCTCCTCTTCCCCCTCCTCTTCCTCCTCCTCCACCTCCTCTTGCTCTTGCTCCTCTTGCTCCTCGTCCCCCTCCTCTTCCTCCTCCTCCTCCTCCTCCCCTCCTCCTACCCTCCTCCTCTTCTCCTCCTCTTCCTCCTCTTGCTCCTCCCCCCTCCTCCTCTTCCTCCTCTTGCTCCTCCCTCTCCTCCTCTTGCTCTTGCTCCTCGTCCTCCTACTCCTCCTCCTCCTCTTCATCCTCTTGCTTCTCTTGCTCCTCGTCCCCCCCCTCCCCCTCCTCTCCTCCTCCTCCTCTTCCTCCTCTTGCTTCTCTTGCTCCTCGTCCCTCTCCTCCACCTCCCCCTCCTCTCCTCCTCCTCCTCCTCCTCTTCCTTCTCCTCCTCTTCCTCTTCCTGCTCCTCGTCCCCCTCCTCCTCCTCCTCCCCTCCTCTTCCTCCTCCTCCTTCTCCTCCTCTTCCTCCTCCTCCTCCTCCTCCTACACCTCCTCCTCCTCCTTCTCCTCCTCTTCCTCCTCTTCCTCCTCCCCCTCCTCCTCTTCCTCCTCCTCCTCCTCCTCCCCCTCCCCCTCTTGCTCCTCCACCCTCCTCCTCTTCCCCCTCCTCTTCCTCCCCCTCCTCTTCCGCCTCCTCCTCTTCCTCCTCTTGCTTCTCTTGCTCCTCGTCCCTCTCCTCCTCCTCCTCCTCCACCTCCTCTTGTTCCTCTTGCTCCTCTTGCTCTTGCTCCTCCTCCCCTCCTCCTCCCCCTCCTCCTCTTCCCCCTCCTCTTCCTCCTCCTCCTCCTTCTCCTCCTCTTCCTCCTCTTGCTCCTCCCCCTCCACCTCTTCATCCTCTTGCTTCTCTTGCTCCTCGTCCCCCTCCTCCCCCTCCCCCTCCTCTCCTCCTCCTCCTCTTCCTCCTCTTGCTTCTCTTGCTCCTCGTCCCTCTCCTCCCCCTCCCCCTCCTCTCCTCCTCCTCCTCCTCTTCCTTCTCCTCCTCTTCCTCCTCCTGCTCCTCGTCCCCCTCCTCCTCCTCCTCCCCTCCTCTTCCTCCTCCTCCTTTTCCTCCTCTTCCTCCTCCTACACCTCCTTCTCCTCCTCTTCCTCCTCTTGCTCCTCCTCTCCTCCTCTTGCTCCTCCCCCTCCTCCTCTTCCTCCTCCTCCCCCTCCCCCTCTTGCTCCTCCCCCCTCCTCCTCTTCCTCCCCCTCCTCCTCTTCCTATTCCTCCTCCTCCTCTTCCTCCTCGTACACCTCCTCCTCATCCTCCTCTTCCCTCCTCCTCCTCCTCCTCCTCCTCCTCCTCCTCCTACACCTCCTCCTCCACCTCCTACTCCTCCTCCTCCTCCTCCTCCTCCTTTCAGGGTGGAGCCTGCTGGAGTCCGATGGTTGACACCAGGTCTGAGGAAGTGTGAGTGTGTTTTTACTTTGATTCATGAAAACAAAGCAGCTTCACACTGATGACATCACTCATTCACAGCTGTGATGTCATCATCAGACTGTGACATCACTGGTTCAGATGTGTGATGTCATCATCAGACTGACATCACTGGTTCAGATGTGTGATGTCATCATCAGACTGATGACAGATTAATAACTGCAGCTGTGTTGTGTCTTTTTCTCTCCATCAGATTCCTGTGAGCTCACAGTCGACACAAACACAGTCAGCAGAGACATCGAACTGTCTGACAACAACAGGAAGATGACGTCATATGTGTTCATGAATCAGTCGTATCCTGATCATCCAGAGAGGTTTGACTGTCCTCAGCTGCTGTGTAGAACTGGTCTGACTGGTCGCTGTTACTGGGAGGTCGAGTGGAGAGGAAGAGTTTCTATATCAGTGAGTTACAGAGGAATCAGCAGGAGAGGAGACACAGAGGACTGTGAGTTTGGAGCCAATGATCAGTCGTGGAGTCTGGACTGCTCTGATCATTACTCTGTCAGACACAATAACAGATCAACATCCATCACCTCCGGCTCCTTCTTCTCTGTCCTCTTCTCCCCCTTCTCTGGTAGAGTAGCAGTGTATGTGGACTGTCCTGCTGGCACTCTGTCCTTCTACAGAGTCTCCTCTGGACACACTGATCCACCTCCACACCTTCAACACCACCTTCACTGAACCTCTTTATCCTGGGTTTGGACTCTGGTCTGATCCCTGGTCTGGTTCCTCAGTGTCTCTGTGTCGTCTGTAGGACGGAGAGTCTCCTCCTGAACAGACTCAACTGTTGACAGTTACAGGAACCTTCAGGTTACTGTCATCAGTTCATTAGATGATTGTGACTCAGTCATTAATGTGAAAACATGATGTTCCTGTTGGAGTTGTTGAGGTGGAGCTCATTTTGAACTGTTTTGTACAGGACTGACACTGATGATTCATTCAGACCTGCTCTGATGACACTGAGCTCCACAGTCTGGTTAAACTCCACTGGAGTCGCTGTGGATGATGCTCGGAGCCACAAGTGCAACAAGTCTTCTGCACGTACGAGTGGAAACACGAGCCGTCTTTACAAACACCTAGTGAGAGTTCATCACACACATCAGGAGCAGAAATGCACAGACTGCTGAGCTCGTAGTTCATCTCGTTTCCTCATCCACCTCAGCTGTGTTACAGAGTCAACTACAGGCTACATACATGGTTCATGAAGAAGAGGAAGCATTAGTCCGCTGATGGTTTCCATCTAAACATGGTGCAGTTTCAGAGTCACACTGTCCTCTGGACGGAAGATATTTTGGCTCATAATTCAAATAGAAAATGAAAAAGATCATTTCACTGCCCTACTAGGAAGAATTAGGCCTGAACTCAACTTTAAAACTGGAAATTTAAAATGTAAATGATGATGTGAAAATGTGAAGTGAGGACATGAGAAAAGGGAAATTTAAAATGGAAATGCTGGAAGTGAAAGCTGAAACTAAAGATGAAATGAAAACTGCTGATGAAATAAGACGAAGGACATCACATCAACATCAAACATGAAACTCAAAATGGGGAAGAGAAAAGCTTGAATGGAAAAAAGTAAATGTTGTTTTGCATTTTCATGTCAAGTCATTAATGAAATGAAGCCTCAGCTGTCATTTGAATGAACTTTGGTGAGAGACTTGAATCAGCTGATGGCTGTCATAGTAAAGAGGCAAATCACAAAGAAAAAAGCATTCAGCTCCTGATTTGAACACAAACTGTATCCATCACTACATTTCTGTGGAAGCCATGAAATGCTCTTGTTAGCATTTATTATGTTATGAAACATCTGTAAATGTCAAAATGAATCTTTAGTGATGATCTCTTCTTTGTACAAACTGATTCAAACTGATGCTCGTGTTCATTATAAACTTCTTCACTGCCTGTCCTGGACACATTTAAACTTATGATCATCACAGTGTAATGTGTCATTACAGCTCGTCCAAAACGCTGTTGCCTGGTTACTAACGAGGTCCAAGAAACGAGACCACGTCGCTCCTAATGTTGCTTCTCTGCACCTTCTGTCATGAAAACAGAGAGTTTGTTTCTTTAGTTTGTTTCAGTCACTGAAGATGTTTCTCTTCTCACCAACATTTCTACATAAAAACTACAGTCTGCTCCTTTAAAGGTTGTCAGTTTTCTGTCTCACAGCATCTGTCAGTACGTCCGGTCTCCACACAGGGAAACATTCAAAGACTTCATGTTTTTTATGTTTTCTTCACATTGATGTCATTTTGGAAACATTGAGATCTCACATGAATTTTAAAATGAGGTTTTGTGAGTTTAAATGACGGCAACAAGTGTTCACTCAGCAATAAATCAGCTGATGTAGCTGATAAATCAGCTGATGTAGTTGATGAATCAGCTGATGTAATTGATAAATCAGCTGATGTAGTTGATAAATCAGCCGCTGCCTCTACAATGCTCTTCATGAACACAAGGTTAAATACAGTGCTGTAGGGATTTAATGAATGAATTAAATGAAATGTGTAGCAGTAAAAAGCTAATGCTAGGCTACAAACAGACGACATCACGGTCACATGACTTAAACTTCACCACCATTAAGCATCTAACTGCACAATTACTGTACAGGTTTTCTATAAACTGATCAATGTACAAGTTGTAAAGTCACAGTTAGAATAGTTTGTAACTAAAGTGGGCCTGTAAAGACGGACTAGTGAGTAGATGAGTCTCCGTGTTCGCTGTGAGGACGTTTAATGTCCCCGACAACCTCTGTAGTCTCATTTAGACACTTGTTAGCAACCGCTAACCGGACCTCACCTGAACATCACCTGAATCTCGAGTACTACAGCCTGTAAACAATAACATAATCTGAATCTGTAAAGTAACTAGTAACTAAATAATATCAAATAAATGTAATGGAGTAAAAGGGACAATATTTGTCTCCAGACTGTGGAAGATGGACCGGCTGTGTCCAAACGTCTGGACTGCAGCGCTCGTCCAGACTCTGCTGGTGCGTTCAGGCTCACTTATATGACTTATACAGCCACACAGCCATATAAGTAAGCCAACATAATCACATAATCATAAACACACACCAACAAACTAGAAGTTTGCAGGCCATGTGCAGCTAGCTGTTAATACAACAACCAAGTAGACACAGTGGTATAAAATACAAGCACCCCATTTCACTGGAGAGAGCCTGGACCCGGGGCTGCCCCCTGGTGTCCTAATGTGGTATTTAGGTCAATTTCATTTCTTCTCAAGTGGTCAGAAAAGGTGGAAGTTTGCACCAAATCTGTGTAATAAATGGTATCAACCCAGAAACAGCTGCAGCAGCTTAATAGACATTACAGAGCATGTGAATGACATCATATACTTCATCATAATGTTCTCACACCTTATACACACAAACTTGTCTACATTTGAATAGGTGCCCAAAGAAAACATAGTTACTGATTTCCACAGATGTTCCTATAACATTTTATCCCATCCGATACCGATTCTGATACCAGAACTTTGCGTCTCAGCCAATACCGAGTGCTGATCTGATACCGGTGTGTTCAGAACATATTTTCTACTGCTGTGTGCTACTAATCCTGTATGGATGTGATATGACTGCAATCATTACTGTTGTCTTGGCTCAGAGTGAACCCTTTTGATAATATGAACAAATACAGAGAATGCATGCCATGGAGCATGACTCCATCATCCTGGGGGAAAATACAACACATGTGATGCTGCTGGGAAGTAGCACGCTCCATTTCAGGGTTAATAAATCGGTGCATACACTTGTGTACTCACCGATACCAATACCAGCATTTTAGGCAGTATCGGAGGCATTTTCTTAGAGTGGCATCAGTATCAGAACAACCTGACTGATTTCTAATTAGAAGTTGACAGAGTGCTGAGTGGCACATACTGCTGACCTGCTCAGCAATCTTTTGGAGCATGGTATATAGCAAGAGTATGTATGCTGTCTTCCTAATATCTTCCCCTTTTTGATGTTATACAGAGTATACACCTTCAGGTTATTTGTGGTGAGTAAGTTATTCATTCAATCATGAATCATCTCTTCATTTTCTTTATTGCACATATTTAATGAAAGAAAGAATGTCCATGTATGTTAATGATCATTAATTACGCTTTATATTCCCAAAATAGAACAAATGAAAACAAATCTGTGTGGAGGACATTTTGAAAAGTGTTGCAGACCTGCAGAAGAGCGGCATTACACTCCAAGACAATGCATCACATAAGGATGGCTTCTGGAGTGAAGTATGCTCTGTACTTAGGATTCACAACAACAGGAACAATCGCTACAGACTCCACAAGGCCTGTGAATTTAGTAAGGTGTGTACTTATCAGTTTAATCATCAGAAATTCAAAGCTTGATTTATGACTTTAATAGATTACACTATACATTTGTTTTGTTACTTTGGCAGAAAATGTCCGAATCTGCCAAACTTTGTGCTGAAATGTGCAGCAGTCACCACAACAGGTTGGTATTTCTTGTAGATGAAAATATCAAATGTTAGTAACTTTTGTCTCTCATAAAAATGTTGTCATGTAATACACTATTTAAATAATAATAGAAGAGGAAAGGCGAGACAGAGCCGGATGAAAACACATCTCTACACCAGGTTGTTATTAATGTGTGCCTACATGCAGAGAAGTTCACTGTCCCTGAACTTTACATGCTCAAATGTGTGTCGTCTGTATTTCAAAGGTGCAGCCACAGCCGTCCTCCTCTCCCCTACTGTCCCACGACAGTGAAGGCGAGACAGAGCCAGATGAAGATACATCTTCAGAAAAAGTTAGTCATCATTGTGTGTTATTTGCATTAAAACATCTTGGTTATGTTTGTGGAGCAATTAAGCATCGTTTGGTAATTGAAATGTCCCAGTTTCAATCCCTGGCTCCTCTGTACACTTTGTCAAAGGCTCATTGACTCAGACACTGAACCCCAAATCGCTCTGGATCAGCAAGTTGGCAACTTACAAGTTGCCTCCTCCATCAAACTATGAATGTGTGTGTTTGAATGGGTGAATATGAGGCAAACACTGAAGCAGTTTGGACAATAGTGATATAAACAGGCAGTCCGTTTGTCATTTACATGTTTACATCTACTGAATGGTGCATGTTCCTTTGTAATTAGTTGAGTATATTTGAGTATATACAGAAATGTTTTAATGAACATAGGTGATGCTTTTAGTACTTGGAATAATCTACCTTCATAAGACACAAGGGTTGCTGTAAATAAGTGTTTTAAAAAGAAATGTTGTAGTAATCAATCACACCATCATCATCACCACCATTATGCTGATCCTAAATTATATTCAAACCAAATAGAAACACTATGTATTGTGAATACAGTCATGGGAACTCTGTTACTAACTGCATCTTACCGTTATTCAACCTTCAAAAGCATTTTTAATTACAGTGATAGCATTACTACTTATTGTCATTTGACAGTTTTTTAGTGCTATGTCTTGTATTTTAATATTAAATGTTTATTGAACTGACAATTCAGTGTTGGTTTATTGTTGTACTGAAGCTGCCTACATTCTAATATGCCATTATTACAATGAATTGATCACATCTTATGTTATTAAGGGTATTAAGGTATTAAGGGCAACACATCAGAGGACGAGGGATTCATCAGGATCCCACTACCCAGAAATCCATCTTTCTTTTTAAGTGATCATAAAGAGTGGAATGTGTTAAAACAAAAAAGAAAAGACAGAGGGTTTGCAGGACTGCAGTGGACAAACGTCATTTCTAAAGGAGTGAGGACCGTCCACCCATATTGCTCCGTAGCCTTCAAGAGACACAGGCTGAAACAAAGCATGCCCAGAATTCTGGTTCCTGGGTTACTGCTGATTTCAGGACTGCCAAGTCACTTTCACCGTGACTGTGGAGAGCGAGGACGACCTGAAGGCAACAGTGGAGTTTCAAGGTGGGGAGAGTGTTCATAATAAAACTGAGTTGAAATGATGACCAATACGGGCAGAGGACAGAGGAACAAGAGGCCAGGATCTGCAAAGACAGTGACCTCGAGCCATGTATCTTGAGAAGTTGGCCAAAATAAACGAAGATGTAATGGAGTCTGGGTGCAGGGATGAAGCTCCTACTCCTCAGGTAATTTCCTGGGAAGTACGTCAGAGAAGCCAAAGACCAAAACGAACAGCCCGAGGAGGTTCTGCAGAAGGTTTTATTGCCGTCATGTAAATAAAGTTCAGTCTGAAGAGGCAGGAAATGAAAGTATTAACACAAGTAACTGTGAATTGTAATTAATTACACTACTTGAGTTAACTATATATGTGTTACTTTTTACCACTGGATGGAATCAATACTGTGATTAGCTGCCTGAATATTACGTCATCATGAAGGAATCAGTTAAAGACAGTTAAAATGTGGAGACACAACGAACAGTAATAATTCCCCTGACACTTCATGAATCCCCTCAGGTTAACGAGTCCTGCCATGATCACTGTGAAGACACTGGACCCAGATCTGCTCATCTGAACATCTGTTCTCCAAGTAATGAGCCACAGGAAGACACAATTCTGTTAAAACAGCTGTTCTGTTCAAAGCTAACTAGCTTAGCACAAAAAGTACAAGTTCTACATTCAGAATTTAACTTCAGTAAAAGTACAGAAATATTAGCAGGAACAATGTTCTTAAAATATTCAAAGTAAAAGTACTCGTGCAGTTGAATAGTCTCTGTTAGTATTATATTAATATTTATGTATTGTTACAATTTCTGCATTTTGAGGTCATCTGTCTTGTCAGGCAGCCTATCGAGAATGGTTCCACAAGCTTTATGTTGACAGGCCCACTGAGTGTCACTTAACCTTTGTAGCTCCCTTGGTGCCCCATCATACATTTCTTTCTGCTTTTTGAGCCATTTGGTGTGAACATAGGACCCAGACATGAATGTGTACATACTTTGCACAAGAGAAAAGAAGCACTCTACTTCAGGGATAGCTTTAACCATATCCACAAGAACTAGATTAAGGCAGTGGGCATTAGGCTTGGGCGATTGGACGAATATATCGCCAATCGCCCATCGGCTGAGTCCATCACGGTTGGTTTCATTTTTGGTGATTTTTTTGGGTGATTTTTGTCATTTTATTTTGCTTAATTAATGGTCTGCCTCCACAGAATTCAGCATGGTACATATAGTTCATAATTACTATGTAGGGCACAATTCAAAGTGTGCGCGTATTGGAACTGGCAGTTTCACACATGATTTCCAACGAGTCTTTCACAAAATGGCGGAGCTGAAAGTAACGTTAATTCATAAACCATATTTGAGAACTACATCAAAAAACGATGTGCAGTTGTGCACCCCGATCGTTATAATAGGACAGGTATGTTATCCTGACGTCCCACCTGTTTGCTCATTTAGAGGCTGTGAGCGAATGCGTCCTTCTGCAGCCTCGCCCCCTGCACCCGCAAAGCACGCTAAACTTTTTTGCTGCATTCACGTGGTGTCGGAAGATCCAAGTTGCTGAGTTGTTTTTCTGACATGAGGTGGCGTTCATGTGAATTATCCCATTCTGGAAGTCATTTTTAGATTTTTTCCTACATCACATGCAACATCCCCCCTCTTTTTTTTTTCTCCGCCCCACACACAACTGCCGAATATATCGGCAACCGCCGGTTGATGGGCTGACGGTGGCCGGTTGGAAATTTTTAACAAATCGCCCAACCCTGGTGGGCATTACAATGTACATAAAATGCCTGCTTTGCCACTTCCTTAACACGAGCCTGAACTCCCGAGTTCTTGCCGCTCATGACGGATGCTCGATCATAAGCTTGTCCGACGAAACTGTCCCTATATTCCAGCCCGTATTTTTAAAGGATGTGTATTATTTTGTCTGCCAACCCTGCAGCATTAAGATGCTCGGCAGCTTCTAAGTGCAAAAAGCTCTCTTTTACAGCTCCCCTGTAGTAATACCTAAGAACATCTTTGGTTTCATCTGACATAAGTGCAAAGACTTGACTCTCTTTGACCTCACTGATAATGGTGGAGCGCACCATTTCTGCTAATGTGTCCAGCATTTCATTTTGGATTTGGTGGCTTGTGTATTTGGCATTGCCGGCTTTCAATTTCTTTTTCACAACTGTGTCATGATTACCAAGAACCTCTAATATAGCAAGGAAGTTTCCCTTGTTGCCTGAATCCACTGTCTCTCTATGACCCCTTTGTGCTGTTTTGTGTTGCAGTTAACAGTAAAACTTCAGCTACACTTTTAATATAGTCACAGTTTTCCTGTATCTGTTTTTTGTGCTCTTGTGACAATTTAGTCATCAAAGATGCCTCATTTTTTTTTGTTGTCTCCACGAGAATACCACGAGGCCTGGAGTTTCTTTGTCTGTCCCCCATAGCAGTCCTTGGAAACACAGCAAGCTGTGGCTGGACTGGACCTTCAGCTCGAGATCTGGAGATGTCTAAAAGAAGAAAAAGAAATATATGAATTTTCAATTATGCTATACAATAAATCCATTTGTAATTTGTGAGTGTCTGAATGTAAATCATATACCTGGCGGTCCACTCTGGTCTGGGCATTTTACTGAAAGCCCAACTGCACTGCTGTGCCCTTGATCCGTATGAAGTCTTCCATCTGTCAATTCAGATAAAAAAGTTAAAATGACGACACTAATATGTCTTGATATCACATCTAAACCACATTTTTGAAATAAGGTTCTTGAAATGTTATCGTGTAATGCAAACAGATACAAACAGCAACACTGCAGTAACTTGTGGATTGTGGTTGGCATCCTGTAACCTACCTGGACATCCACTTTGCAGAGCACACTCTGGGGGATCTACTCCACCATCACTGTCACTATCTGAATGGGCAAGTCGATCATCTGTTGGTAAAGACAGAAAAGTTAAAATTGACAGCATGCCAGATTTTAAGCTGATTAACTTTGTTTTTCTTCACTGATATGGCTTTGAAAAGTAAATTGCACATCGGCTGTTGAAGGCAGAATCCTGTAAGTACTTCAGCTAAATGCATAAGGCAGGTGGTGTGCTGTACCTGCATGTTCACTTCCATGAAGAGCAACTGGTGAGGGCTCTCCTTCACTGTCTGACTCTGCCTCATCACTGTTACCTGCATCTCCCTCTCCACACCACTTTCCCTCCTCTCATGACTGGACTTACTACACTGACTGACGAAGTAGGAAGTCATTTTCCTCTTCATTTTTCCTGACAGGTGCAAAACCAAAGCATGGTAACCTTAACATTATGGGCAAGCACTTCAAAGATATTCCTTTGCAATACTTTGCATATTATCATTTGGCTGCCAACTCGTGTGTACTGAATACGAGACTCATGCAATTGAACCCCAGAACATGCTAGTGTGAATGCATGGAAAACAAATGTTAATTCCCTTTTTAAGAGTATGACACAGACTGACCAACACTATCAAGCTAAATCAGCACTGAAAGTTGACTTTACTTTTAATGGCCTTCTACAACACTGGTTACAACAAAGATTAATCCTGGCTCTGCCCATGATGGTTAAAGACAGTTAAAGTGCTGTGGGTTATTAACAGTGAATCAGAGGGAGTCCTGATGATGAGGAGGTCTTTTATTTTGATATGACACAGATCACCGACGTCACTTCCTGTCTCAGGTATGAAAACACCTGGAGCCTCTCCAGGTGTGACTAGTGATGGGAATTCCGGCTCGTTTAAGAGGCTGGGCTCACTAAAAAGAGCTGGCTCTTTCGGCTCCCAAGTGGCTCCTCAGATTTTTTGTTGCTTAAATTAATTTATTACCAAAAATAATGTAAAATGATGTGTAAATTGAATTACTAATGTACAAAACATACATTATATCAAATGTTTCTTATTTATATGGCTTATTATACTCAACATGGAACAGAGTGCTAAAAAAACACATTTTTAAAGTACATAGCCTTTTGCACAAACTGTCTCATAGAGCTCTGGCTTGTAGGTCCAGGTGGCTGTGGTGGTGAACTGTAGACACTGTAGACGCTGCAGCAGCAGCAACAGTTGCAGCAGACAAACTGGCACTTTCATTAGTAGCAGGTTCACTTGCTTGTCTGTTTTCTTCCAACTGCTCTGTAGATGTACAGTTCTAATGTGCCTGTGCAGGTTATTTGTAGAGCCTGCCCCATATGAGATTTTTACCTTACATACTGTCTGTCTGTCTGTCTGTCTGTCTCCCTCCTGTTTCTCTTTCTGTGTGTGTGTGTGTGTGTGTGTGTGTGTGTGCTGTGTCTGTAAGCCCCGCCCCTCCCCCTCCTCCTCAGTGCGGACACACAGACACCACCACACATCATGTAGTTGACCAATCTCGTGCGGCTTGAACAGAAAAAACAAAACAAAACAAAACCAAAGCGGCTCCGTTCACTTCAAAGAGCCGCTCTAAGAGCCGTTTCGTTCGCGACCGACACATCTCCAGCTGTGACCTCCAGTGTCACATTAACTTTGACTTTGTGTGCTCGGTGTGTCGCAGACTGGCAGTTGTGTCCGTGTGAAGCTCCAGCTGAAGGTAATGAAGACATTTGAAATGTTTGACTCGTGAACACAAAGTGTGCTCAGTGTAGTGACAGTAGAAACACAACAATGTGCCTCCATCTTCATTTCTACTAACTCACTGTAACTTTAAACTGTTGTTTGACTTCATTTCCTGATAATCAAGATGGAGAAATATTTAGAAAGAGGAACTTGAACTTTCTCACTTTAGTCTCATTTTCCTCATTAAAAAGTGATTGTTTGTTTTTGTGGGTGAAATTAATTTGCTGCTTGTCCATCAGTCTTTCTAATTATTCATTAAAGTTGTTCCAGTCGTGTTGAGAAGTTTCCATCACTCATAAAGAACATGTTCATCATGTCAGTGTTCAGTTGATTCCTACAGCTCTCATGTTTCTGTGATCAATGAGTGCAACACAAACTACTTTGTCACAAAAACATTCATGAAGTTTGGTTCAGTCATTTCATTTATTATAGCTCTTCTGAACATGAGGTCATAAATATACAGACAGGAAGTTGAACAATCAGTTCAGGTGATTATAGAAAGTTGTGAATCAAATGTTCTTTGTAGCATCTTAACTTCTTCTGACTGATTCTGATTGATCACAGCTGATCACTTTAACAGGACTTGTTTGATACAGCCACCAGACTCAGACACAAACACTACAATGGGAAAGTGTAAGGAGCTCAGCATTGATCTGAAAGAGCTCATTATTGATCTGAACAAGTCAGGAAAGTCACTTGGAGCCATTTCAAAGCAGCTACAGGTCCCAAGATCAACTGTACAACAAACTACCACCTGCTGCTGAGAGAAAACTGCCTTGAACCCCATCGAGAACATGTGGACTGTGCTGAACAAACAAGTCTGACAACTCATTTAGTTCAACTTCCCCGATTCTGTCAAGAGGAGCGGTTAAAAACTCATCCAGAGGACCAGAAGCTTGTGGATGGAGATCAAAAGCAGCTGACTGAGGTGAAAATGGCCGAAAGACATTTAACCAAATATTAGAATGACCGTGACTGTATCTAATATTGAGTTGATGTGCAGATGAATGATCTGTGTTTCCTCTGCAGACGACAGTGTGTGTGAGCTGAGCAGCATGAATCAGTGTGAGGACAGAGAGGAGAGAGTCCCTCCCTCTAAAACCAGTCTGTGTGGGGAGCATGAAGCTCAGAGGTGAGACCACCATCTCTACCTGTCCACCACTCACATCACTCCACCATCATTATTCACACTCAAAGCTCTGTGTGTGTTGTGTTAAAGCCCAGAACAGCAGAGACCAGACTCTGCTGGACCTGGACCTGGACCTGGACCTGGACCTGGACCTGAGCCCAGTGGTGTGTCCTTTAAGAGTGACTGGTCAATCGATCACCTCATTGTTTTTAAAGGAGAACAGGCCTCTGCTGCACAGAGGTAAGCTGTTAATATCATTAAAATGTGACTGCTTCATGTTTTAACTGTTAATTATCCAGAGAAGTTTTTTAAAGCTGTCAGTTTGTTTTCAGCATCGTTCTTCTTCACTCACATTTATATTGTCACATCTGAAAGCTGCCCAGTATAACCAGTCTGCAGCTCTGCTCTCCAGTTGAACTTTTCCTCCACACACTTGTTCTGACTGTTGTCTGATGACTGCATGAGTATAACACACATTTCACCGAGGCTAACAGATGCTATCTGCTAACAAAGGCTAACCCTGATTCCACAGAGTTCCTCCATCAAATCATCATTTTCCAGTGTTGATTTGAAGGAGTCTGTCGATGCAGAGAAGAATGTTATGGATCACTACTTCCTGCCCGAGCTCAAAGAGGAGACAGTGCACACCTTTACCTCAGCTCAAACATGTGTGGCGTGTCAAACAAGCTAAAAGAGAAAAATACATTTTGACAGAAACAACCAGACCAACTTGTTCCTGTTTGCTAACATGTAGCTCAGAGAAGAAGTTGTGTCCTTCATTTGACACAGTTCAGTGTGAAATCACCCTCAGGTTTGTTTGATCCACTTCTCTCTGGGTTTCTCTCTGGTTTTCATCATGTTTCACTCACTTCACCTGCTGCAAGTTTATTGTGACTCACCAGTTTGTGCTGAACAAGTAGCATCGTATTAGCTTGTGTGAGCTGTGCATTGCTGTCCACAGTATTATAGAGGTCAACAAGAGCTGAACGGCCCAAACCAGACAAGCTGCTGAACCAACACAGTAAACTGAAATCTGTACAGAACTCAGACTGAACTGTTGATTCACAGTGGGATCAGCAGTACCATCAACACGTTACTGTCAGGGGAAACCATCTGATTCAATGTTGTCAGCAACACTTTGACTTATGGTGATTTATTGAATATGTTTGATATATTCAAGTATCATAGCCCAATATGTCAGATTACCATACCATCATATTTGAGTTTTCAGTGTTTCCACTGGTCACTTCCAGCTTCACAGCTCAGAATCACTATTTTAATTGGATGATTATCCTGACTCGTAGCTGCTAACCAGCTTTTCACAGTGTGGAACAACTCTTCTGTGAAGAGAACAAGAAGATGGTCGTAGTAACGTAACATTAACAGAGACTTTTAATTAATTTCTCTGGCAGCAGCTTTCTTTCTCCATCTTCTCTCAGACAGCGAGATAACCTTCAAAGACCTGGAACAGTTTCTGGGGCGCCTGACTCTCCTGTATTTATCTTATTTTTCCTCCCCCACTCTATCAGTCAGTTATTCAGGAGAACCTGAAGTTTCACTTTGCCTCTCGTAAATGGTAAATGGACTTGCATTTCTATAGTGTTTTTCCAGTCTACTGACCGCTCAAAGTGCTTTACAACACTTGTCACATTCACCCATTCACATACTGATGGCAGAAGCTGCCATGCGAGGTGCCGACCTGCTCATCAGGAGCAATTTGGGGTTCAGTATCTTGCTCAAGGATACTTCAACATGCCGTTTCAGAGTGATTAACAATTTAATTTTCTCATCATGTAAATCTGTCCAAACACTTTCAGTGAATATAGGATGTTTTAAATCATAACAGAGATATGTATACACTGATTGACCGGTCGACGGTCATAGCCTGCTGTCATAATAAACACTGGCTGATTCTGGTACCTTGCTGTTCGATCGGTGCATCTCTAGTAATTCTTCATGATTCCTCCACAGAGTCGAGCAGGAAAGCTCAGAGGTTCCCAGTGGTCAGTCTGCTCAGCAACATCAAACACACCTGGACTCAATATTTATGGTATGTACATGTACAACCCTGATTCTAGACAAAGGTAGGAAAATGTGTAAAAGGTAGATAAAACAGAATGCATCCATCCATCTGCATCTGCTTTTCCAGGGTCGGGAGGCAGCAGGCTAACTAGGGTATTCCTGCTTAGTCCTTCTCCCAGTAACTCTTTCCAGCTCCTCCTGGGGATCCTGAGTCCTTCCCAAGACAGATCAGATATATAATCTCTCCAGCAAGTTCTGGGTCTTTCTTGGGGTCTCCTCCCAGTTTGTTGTGTCTGGAAAACTTTCAGAGGGAGGCACCCAGGAGGATCCTGATCAGATGCTTGAACCACCTGAGCTGGCTCCTTTCAAAGTGATGGAGCAGCGGCTCAACTCCAAGCTCCCCTCAGATGTCTGAGCTCCCCACCCAAACTCCAAGGCTGAGCCTAGCCAGCCAATCTACAGAGGAAAATCATTTTGGCTGCTTGTATCTGCAATCTTATTCTTTCAGTCACTAGCCACAACTCATGACCATAGGTGATGGTCATGAGTTGTGGTGCTGAACTTCATCCCTACCACTTCAAACTCTGCTGCAAACTTCCCCAGTAGCTGCTGGAGGTCACGGACCAAAGAAGCCAGCAAAACCATATCATCTGCAAAAAGCAGAGACGCAATTCATTCAAAGTGCTCATTCCACCGCCCACTGAACCCAGTCTGGGACAGCAACGCTCCTTCCTGACTGACCACAGCCCCATTTCAGCTCTCTGAGTCGCCAGATGGTTTATGAGATCTTCCTTGGGGACTGAATCTTTTGTAGTGTTTTAGGAGCATTTTGCAGGAACTTTCCAGTCCAGTCCAGTCCAGTCCAGTTTAGTTGCCCGTCATGAGTTGTTACCTGTTGCTGCCATCAAATTCAGAATAATATACATTCGCAAAAAATCAATTAGGCTGATGAGACTCCTGCTCAACATTAAATACATCATCTCTGAAATCATTGCATTTTGTTTTGTGTTTAACACAACATCCTAACTTTTTTGGAATCAGAGTTCAACAACTACTTTTACATCTGTTGTGTTCATGATAATCTCCATTCTGCTTAATACATGAGTGGGTTTTAAGTCTGTTCAACATGGATCTGATGTTTGGTTCCATGATTTTAGTTTAAATAGTTGCGTTTCCATCCACCTTTTCTTATTCGCATTTTCAAAAATTGCGAATAAATACTTGGATGGAAACACCAGAAATTCGAAAAAAGGCAGTAAATTCGCAAAAAAGTTTTTATGCTTGGAGGGGGTGGATTTGTCAGCGTATCGATAAAAGGAAAATGTGACTTTTTGTTATGGAAAAAGGTTTTGCGAATAAATCATGACTAAACCGGATGTGAAGTCGTGGTACGTCTGAAGTGCTGCTGGACGAGGAATTCCCAAAAGTCCTTCACCCGGCGACGTTCCCAAAACAAATGGAGAACGACGCGGTCTCCTTCCAGCAAACTCCGATAGCACTCGCAACATTAAAAATCTTCTTTTCCTTCTCCTCTTCAGGAGGGTTTTGTAGGCTGTGAACGCTGACAAAATTGTAGCTAATGTTCTCCCAAGAGCCGACAGGTTCACCAGTAAATTGTCCATGATGTTGAGTGTCAGCTGAGTGTCAGCTGTTGTCATGGATACATTCACGCTCTCTTATGAGGTAATCTCACGGCGCACTCCTCCTCTCCCAATAATCGCAAAACAATAACGAATGGAAACAGGGATAAATTCGCATTTGCTTTTTGCGCATTTTCACACAATCCGCTCTTAAATTCGATACATTTGGATGGAAACCCAGTTATTGTCTCATTCATATAATATTCTGTTGCAGCTGCTGGAGGAGAACATTGTCACTTTTGTGAAGAACGAGCTGAAGAAGATCCAGAAGGCTCTGAGTTCAGATTACCCAGAATGCTTAGAAAGTCAGAATGAGGATGAGGAAGTGTTGGATGGTGAGGATGAAGAGCAGAAGAGGAGCAGCAGAGAGGCATTTCTGAAGATTACACTGAACTTCCTGAGGAGACTGAAGCAGGAGGATCTGGCTGACTATCTGCAGAGCAGTAAGAGGATTTCTCTAAAGATTTAACATGTTGGATCAATGAGATGTTTACTGAAATCTTAACAGATGGACAAAAATATCTTCATATACTGATTCTTTGAGGAAGTAAAATGTTGAAATATTTAATCTATAATTTATTAATGAATCTTATTTGTCTTTTGCTCAATCAGGACATCTTGTTCCAGTTTGTCGACGTAAACTTAAATCTAACCTGCAGAAGAAGTTCCAGTGTGTGTTTGAGGGGATCGCTAAAGCAGGAAACCCAACCCTTCTGAATCAGATCTACACAGAGATCTACATCACAAAGGGAGGGACTGCAGAGGTCAATGATGAACATGAGGTCAGACAGATTGAAACAGCATCCAGGAAACCAGACAGACCAGAAACAACAATCAGACAAGAAGACGTCTTTAAAGCCTCATCTGGAAGAAATGAACCAATCAGAACAGTGATGACAAAGGGAGTGGCTGGCATCGGGAAAACACTCTTAACACAGAAGTTCACTCTGGACTGGGCTGAAGACAAAACCAACCAGGACATAGAGTTCACATTTCCATTCACTTTCAGAGAGCTGAATGTGCTGAAAGGGAAAAAGTTCAGCTTGGTGGAACTTGTTCATTACTTCTTCACAGAAACCAAAGAAATCTGCAGGTTTGAAGAGTTCCAGGTTGTGTTCATCTTTGATGGTCTGGATGAGTGTCGACTTCCTCTGGACTTCCACAACACTGAGATCCTGACTGATGTTACAGAGTCCACCTCAGTAGATGTGCTGCTGACAAACCTCATCGGGGGAAATCTGCTTCCCTCTGCTCGCCTCTGGATAACCACACGACCTGCAGCAGCCAATCAGATCCCTCCTGGGTGTGTTGACATGGTGACAGAGGTCAGAGGGTTCACTGACCCACAGAAGGAGAAGTACTTCAGGAAGAGATTCAGAGATGAGGAGCAGGCCAGCAGAATCATCTCCCACATCAAGACATCACAAAGCCTCCACATCATGTGCCACATCCCAGTCTTCTGCTGGATCACTGCTACAGTTCTGGAGGATGTGATGAAGACCAGGGAGGGAGGACAGCTGCCCAAGACCCTGACTGAGATGTACATCCACTTCTTGGTGGTTCAGTCCAAAGTGAAGAACATCAAGTATGATGGAGGAGCTGAGACCGATCCACACTGGACTCCAGAGAGCAGGAAGATGATTGAGTCTCTGGGAAAACTGGCTTTTGATCAGCTGCAGAAAGGAAACCTTATCTTCTATGAATCAGACCTGACAGAGTGTGGCATCGATATCAGAGAAGCCTCAGTGTACTCAGGAGTGTTCACACAGATCTTTAAAGAGGAGATTGGACTGTACCAGGACAAGGTGTTCTGCTTCGTCCATCTGAGTGTTCAGGAGTTTCTGGCTGCTCTTCATGTCCATCTGACATTCATCAGCTCTGGAGTCAATCTGCTGGCAGAAGAACAAACAACTTACCATCAATCTGCAGAGACATGTCTCTACCTGAGTGCTGTAGATAAGGCCTTACAGAGTCCAAATGGACACTTGGACTTGTTCCTCCGCTTCCTCCTGGGTCTTTCACTGCAGACCAATCAGAATCTCCTACGAGGTCTGCTGACACAGAGAGGAAGTAGCTCAAAGACCAATCAGGAAACAGTCCAGTTCATCAAGAAGAAGATCAGTGAGAATCTGTCTCCAGAGAGAAGCATCAATCTGTTCCACTGTCTGAATGAACTGAATAATGGTTCTCTAGTGGAGGAGATCCAACAGTCCCTGAGTTCAGGAAGTCTCTCCACAGACAAACTGTCTCCTGCTCAGTGGTCAGCTCTGGTCTTCATCTTACTGTCATCAGAAGAAGATCTGGACGTGTTTGACCTGAAGAAATACTCTGCTTCAGAGGAGGCTCTACTGAGGCTGCTGCCAGTGGTCAAAGCCTCGAAGAAAGCTCTGTCAGTAGAATTTATCGATGAATAAATACTATCTGCTGTTTTTCAGCAGGAGATATGAATGAAAATGTATTATTTGTTTCCTTGCTGTTGTCTCTCCAGACTGAGTGGCTGTAACCTGTCGGAGAGAAGCTGTGAAGCTCTGTCCTCAGTTCTCAGCTCTCAGTCCTCCAGTCTGAGAGAGCTGGACCTGAGTAACAACAACCTGAAGGATTCAGGAGTGAGGCTGCTGTCTGTTGGTTTGCAGAGTCCACACTGTACACTGGAGAGTCTCAGGTCAGGATTCATTAACCCATTCAACTGATGACCATTTAAAATCTGATTTATATAAGTAGACAGCCAGCTAACCTGTAGTAATGTGTCTGCTCGCTTAATTTGTCAAAAGGCTGAACTGTGGAGGTAGTGTACAGACTCAGAGAGTTACTTTCCACAAGGATTTTTCATCATTTTCACTTGTTTTTGCTTTTGTTATTGAATTAGAATGCCTTTATTGTCATAGAACAGAGTACAACGAAATTTCAGTGCTACTCCTCAGTGGTCATACAAATAAAAACACCAGTACAGCAAATGACAGACGACTCAAACACACAAAGTATAAAATACATTAAGAAGGTAAAAGTATCAAGTATAAAACCAGTGTAAGAACAGTTATGAATGATATATAACATTAAAAATGTATAATTAGTATGTATTGCACTCATCTTGTGAAAAAATAGAATCTCAGCCAAATATTGTTGCACTTAACCCAATATATTGCAAAGGATATATAATAGAAATAACATATTAAGTATTGCACAGGGGAGTGTTGCTCATAGCCAGGTTTTTGCAGAGTTCAGTTCTTTGATGGCATGTGAATAAAACTGTTCTGAAGTCTGGAGGTCGGGTCTTAATAGACCTCTAGCGTCTTCCAAAGGGCAGCAGAGTGAAGAGGTGGTTTCCTGGGTGAGATGAGTCCTTGATTGTGTTAGTCCTCAAGTGAAGGTAACTGCACTGATGATTTGTTGTGCTGTATTATTGACTCTCTGAAGTTCTTCCTGTCAGCTGCAGTTCAGCTAGCATACCACACCAGGATGCCATAGCTGACTATGCTCTCTACAGGGCAGTGGTAGAAGGACAACAGCAGCTGCTGGGACAGTGTGGCTCTCTGCAGTGTCCTCAGGATGTAGAGCTGCTGCTGCACATTCTTCATCAGAGAGGTTGGTTGCACCATCCATGTGAGGTCCTGGGAGATGTGTGTGCCCAGGAGAATTTGAAGGTGGTGACTCTCTCCACCATGTTTCCTCTGATGAATAGAGGAGCTGGTTCCCCTCTCTGTTTCCTGAAGTTGATGATCAGCTCCTTTGTTTTGGAGGTGTTGAGTGCCAGGTTGTTGATGGAGCACCATTCAGTCAGTTTTTGGACTTCAGCTCTATAGAGGGACTTGTCACCATTTTGTATCAGTCCCACAACAGCAGTGTCATCTGCAAACTTAATGATGACATTTGTGCTGCAGTTGTGGGTGTAGAGAGAGTAGAGTAGAGGACTCATCACGCAGCCCTGTGGAGCTCCAGTGCTGAATGTCATGGACGGGGAGTGATGGTCGCCCAGCCTGACAGTCTGTGACCAATTTGTCAGGATGTCCTTAATCCATCTGCATATGTTGGAAGATTTTGCTGAATACCTCTGCCAGCTGATCCGCATAGTCTCTGAGTGCCCTTCCTAGAACACTGTCTGGTCCAGCAGCCTTCCTGGGGTTGAGACTACAGAGCACTCTCCTGACCTGATCTGTGCTAACAGTAAGTCCCAGTGGATGGTAGCAGTGCAGTCTTGCTCTCTGCCTCGTTCACCTCAAAGCGGGCAAAGAAGTGATTGAGCTCCTCAACTGGTCAGTTGCTGCTGCTGGTGGCTGGTTCTTTGTTGCCTTTGTAGTTTGTGAGGTGCAGGATGCCTTGCCAAACACGCTGAATCCTGGTGAGTGTGCTCAACCAGTCCTGAAGTTGAGTTGAAGCCCCCTCCGGCCAGGTCTTTATATTCCTCACACATTGATTTGTTTTGCTGATGAGAGGTCTGTATGCAGGGGTGAGAAAGATAGACAAGTTTTCAGACTGGCCGAGGTGGGAGAGGCTGGTGGCTTTGTATCTTTCCCTGATGTTGCTGAAGACATGATCCAGTATATGTAGACCTCTCGTAAGACATGTCACATGTTGATGGAATTTGGCTTGATTAAAGTCTTCAGCTATAATAAAAATCCCATCAGGGTGAGCAGTCTGCAGCTTACTGATGGCAGATAGCAGGATGTTCAATGCTAGCTTGGTATTAGCACTTCGTGGAATGTATACAGCCATAACAACAACAACAACAACTGTGAACTCCCATGGCAGGTTAAAAGGCCGACATCCTAATGTAATGTATTCCAACTGTGGCGCGCCACGCACAGTGTCTGTAATGGTAGTATTTGTACACCACTTGTTATAAGAGTAGATACCCAGCCCCCCTCCTCCGCTCTTAACATAGTCACTGTTCCTGTTGGCCAGGTGTGCTGTGCAGCCTGCTAGCCTAAATTATTATTATCAAGGACCGTTTCAAATATTCTTAATATGTATCTTGACCAAAAGGCATCTGAAGAAAAACAAACATAACATACAGTAAATAAGGGCTGTGAGATATGGCAAAATGGTGCCATGCTTTCCCATTTTGATCAATATCACATGTATAATAAATAATAATATACATATTTGGATCATTAATAGACAATGGAGGAGTAAATTAGACTTTGGTGGGCCGCCAGAGTCAAGGTGATTAATGGGAAACGCTACTATCAATGCTCATTAAACCCACATTAGACTGGTTCATATGAGTCACCTGTCACTCTGACTCATTAGTCTCCTCACATGATATGCCATGTGTGTTGTTCTGTGTGTCTTCAGGCTGTCAGGTTGTCTGATCACAGAGGAAGGCTGTGCTTCTCTGGCCTCAGTTCTGAGCTCCAACCCCTCCCATCTGAGAGAGCTGGACCTGAGCAACAATGACCTGCACGATTTAGGAGTGAAACTGCTGTGTGTTGGTTTGAAGAGTCCTCACTGTACACTGGAGAGTCTCAGGTCAGGATTCATTAACCCATTCAACTGATGACCATTTGAAATCTGATTTATATAAATAGAAAACCAGCTAACCTGTAGTAATGTCTCTGCTAATTTGATTTGTCAAAAGACGTTTAAACTGTGGAGGTAGTGTCCAGACTCAGAGAATTACTTTCCATGAGGATTTGTCATCATTTTCTCTTGTTTATGCTTTTGTTGTTGAATTATTATTATCAAGTACAGTTTCAAATATTCTAAATTTGTATCTGGACCAAAAAACATCTGACGAAACACAAACATAACATACAGCAAAGAAGGGCTGTGAGATATGGCAAAAAAATAAATATGATCTTGATCATTGTTTTACATATTGATCAATATCAGTATCTATCATGATATCTTATTTGTTAATTCTGCCAATCTGAAGAATATCCTGAAACCTGAAGAAGCCAGAGGGTTCAGTGGTAAAACTTTAGATGTACAGTAGTTAATCAAAATAAAAAAACAATCAACTGCTGTTTTAGCTTTGTTTACAATATATTTTGTCAGTAAGGAATAAACTGAATAACGTCTAAATTAAAACATTTCACTTTCCAAATATGCTCTGTCTGCCTACAGAAAATTTTTAATAAAATTAAAATCTGCGGCTAATTTTAAAAACAGTTTGAAACCTCACTTGTGCTGCTAACAGCAGAAGAACCACAGGAACAAAACTCGTTAGCAGACTAACGTAGGAAACCAATTTCATTCTCAAAGTGGTCACTGGGATGGATCCTTTTCAGGGGATGGAGAAGATTATTTTGATGTTTTGCTGAAGCACAACATTTAGAGATGTTTAATGTTATTATGAGAAGTGAAACATATTTGGATCATTATGAGACTATGGAGGAGTAAATTAGACCTTGGCGGGCCGCCAGAGTCGAGATGACTAATGGGAAATGCTGCTTTCGATGGTCATCCAACCCACATTAGACTGGTTCACATGAGTCAGCTGTCACTCTGGTTGTCTGTTACACAGAATAGTGGAGAAACACTGAACATTTTATCACGTTGTATGCTCCCTCTCTCTGGTCCACAAGAGCACCTGTTGGCATTAAATGTGGTTCAGACGTTCATGTTCCCCTCAGGATGAACTGTAATAACTCTGCTGATCCTCTGACTTTTCATCGAGCACCACTATCAGGTCAACATGTTAATGTGTTCAATACTTTAGTTTATGACCAAAGACCTGCAAAACTGATGACATCACATCAGCTTCAGCTGGAGTCTGTTTACTGATGATTAGTTAACGATAAGTGTTAATTTATTTGGAGACGGTCTGTTCTTGTATCTGACTCATCAGTCTCCTCAGATGATCTGCCATGTGTGTTGTTCTGTGTGTCTGCAGGCTGTCAGGCTGTCTGATCACAGAGGAAGGCTGTGCTTCTCTGGCCTCAGCTCTGAGCTCCAACCCCTCCCATCTGAGAGAGCTGGACCTGAGCTACAATCATCCAGGAGACTCGGGAGAGAAACTGCTGTCGGCTGGACTGAAGGATCCAGACTGGAGACTGGACACTCTCAGGTATGAAGAGTCAGTGTGATGGAGGAGGAAGAGTCTGATGAGTATGAGTGTGATATGAACAGTGACACATGTAAAAGTCTTTTTCCTTTTATCAGAACATGAACACTGGTTCAACATGAAGAGCAGATACTTCATCTCTGTACAGAGAAGTCCAGGACATGGTTAGCCTAGCTTAGCACAAAGACTGTTAGCAGGGGGAAACTGCTAATCTAGCTCTATCAAAAGACATACAGAGGTGTGTGTGTTGTGAGGGAAATTGTCCTTTATTGAAGTTTGAGAGTTGTTAATTGTCTGAAGAGTTTCAGACTGTGTGATGAATCAGATCTCTTTAATACCTGCAGCACAGAGAGAAGAGCCACAGTGTCTCTGCAGTCTTCACACTGTCCTGACTTATATACTGTCAGCTAACAACAGAACAGCTGTTACACACTTCATGACAGGTGTTGATCATGTCTTCACCAAAGCAGTGACCCTTTGATGTTTGACTGGACAGTAACTGTCAGCCTCTCTACCTTCCTGTTAACACCTGAGGCAAAGAGAACTGCCCCTCATATGAATTCCTGTTCTGACCCTGACACCTCCCCACAGCTCAGGTGAAGAGGCTCCGCCCTCGTCTCACATCCTGATATGTTCAGATCCGTGTGTGTGTGTGTGTGTGTGTGTGTGTGTGTGTGTGTGTGTGTGTGTGTGTGTGTGTGTGTGTGTGTGTGTGTGTGTGTGTGTGTGTGTGTGTGTGTGTGTGTGTGTGTGTGTGTTGCTCTGACCTCATCCTCCTCCTCCTCCTCCTCCTCCTCCTCCTTTCAGGGTGGAGCCTGCTGGAGTCCGATGGTTGACACCAGGTCTGAGGAAGTGTGAGTGTGTTTTTACTTTGAGTCATGAAAACAAAGCAGTTTCACATCGATGACATCATGAATTCAAATCTGTGATGTCATCATCAGACTGTGACATCACTGGTTCAGATGTGTGATGTCATCATCAGACTGATGACAGATTAATAACTGCAGCTGTGTTGTGTCTTTTTCTCTCCATCAGATTCGTGTGAGCTCACAGTCGACACAAACACAGTCAACAGAAACATCAGACTGTCTGACAACAACAGGAAGATGATGTTTGTGTTAGAGGATCAGTCGTATCTTGATCATCCAGAGAGGTTTGACTGTCCTCAGCTACTGTGTAGAACTGGTCTGACTGGTCGCTGTTACTGGGAGGTCGAGTGGAGTGGAGGAGTTTATATATCAGTGAGTTACAGAGGAATCAGCAGGAGAGGAGACACAGAGGACTGTGAGTTTGGAGCCAATGATCAGTCGTGGAGTCTGAACTGCTCTTATGGTCGTTACTCTGTCAGGCACAACAACAGATCAACATCCATGATGCCTCTCCTCCAGTCTGTCCCTAACAGAGTAGCAGTGTATGTGGACTGTCCTGCTGGCACTCTGTCCTTCTACAGAGTCTCCTCTGACACACTGATCCACCTCCACACCTTCAACACCACCTTCACTGAACCTCTTTATCCTGGGTTTGGGTTCTGGTCTGATCCCTGGTATGATTCCTCAGTGTCTCTGTGTCGTCTGTAGGACGGAGAGTCTTCTCCTGAACAGACTCAACTGTTGACAGTTACAGGAACCTTCGGGTTACTGTCATCAGTTCATTAGATGATTGTGACTCAGTCATTAATGTGAAAACATGATGTTCCTGTTGGAGTTGTTGAGGTGGAGCTCATTTTGAACTGTTTTGTACAGGACTGACACTGATGATTCATTCAGACCTGCTCTGATGACACTGAGCTCCACAGTCTGGTTAAACTCCACTGGAGTCGCTGTGGATGATGCTCGGAGCCACAAGTGCAACAAGTCTTCTGCACGTACGAGTGGAAACACGAGCCGTCTTTACAAACACCTAGTGAGAGTTCATCACACACATCCAGGAGCAGAAATGCACAGACTGCTGAGCTCGTAGTTCATCTCTTGTTTCCTCATCCACCTCAGCTGTGTTACAGAGTCAACTACAGGCTACATACATGGTTCATGAAGAAGAGGAAGCATTAGTCCGCTGATGGTTTCCATCTAAACATGGTGCAGTTTCAGAGTCACACTGTCCTCTGGAGGGAAGATATTTTGGCTCATAATTCAAATAGAAAATGAAAAAGATCATTTTACTGCCCTACTAGGAAGAATTAGGCCTGAACTCAACTTTAAAACTGGAAATTTAAAATGTAAATGATGATGTGAAAATGTGAAGTGAGGACATGAGAAAAGGGAAATTTAAAATGGAAATGCTGGAAGTGAAAGCTGAAACTAAAGATGAAATGAAAACTGCTGATGAAATAAGACGAAGGACATCACATCAACATCAAACATGAAACTCAAAATGGGGAAGAGAAAAGCTTGAATGGAAAAAAGTAAATGTTGTTTTGCATTTTCATGTCAAGTCATTAATGAAATGAAGCCTCAGCTGTCATTTGAATGAACTTTGGTGAGAGACTTGAATCAGCTGATGGCTGTCATAGTAAAGAGGCAAATCACAAAGAAAAAAGCATTCAGCTCCTGATTTGAACACAAACTGTATCCATCACTACATTTCTGTGGAAGCCATGAAATGCTCTTGTTAGCATTTATTATGTTATGAAACATCAACACGTCTTTCAACAGACCAATGTCACCAACCCAACCTCCCTGAAGACCAACATGTCCTGTGGTTTCAGTCTCAGAGTTTCTTCTTGTCCTTCAGCCACATGTGCTCCCTCACCTGCTCCTAGTTGCTCACATTTGTATCTTCTGCCTCGTGTGCTCATTGTTTTCCAGTGTTTTCCAGTGTTTTCCAGTGTTTTCCAGTGCTAGTCTCTCTTCCTTTAAGGTTTCGCTTCATTGTGTAAGATTTAGATTTTGCCTACTACATGTGTGGATGTGTTAATTTGAATTGACTGGTATCGTGTACATGACTGCTCAGCTCTTCAGTTAAAACATTTTAGATGGTGTCATGTGTCTCTGAACCGGACTCTTTGATTGGTCCATAAAGTGACATGTCTCATATTTACAGGATGTTAAGTTTTAGTAAAAGAAACTCTGTTGGGGTTTCGTTGGTATTAAAATGACTCTCGTAATATTTAAATGCTTTCACCCAACCTGTGATTTCACCATCCGCACATATTCCATATAACCCCATTACCTTAGTCATTACAGTCTCCACATGTTCTGTTACCTGTTGTTGTTCCTTTAAATTGTCATTTCATTTATTTACTCTGAATTATTTAGTCAATAAACATATTTAACCGTTTGTCGTTGTCTGTGCAGGTTTGTTTTAATGTGGAGAACCGATGGAAACTGTAGAAGTCACTGCTTCAGTTATGAGATTGAATAAATTGATCTGAAATTGATTAGAAGTGATACAAGTGAACATTGTCCAGTCGGATTTGATTAATTACCTCCGGATTATTCAAATAGATAAAACAACGGAGGTGGTGCCCATTTACAAGTGTTTCATTAATCACCAGTGATTAATAAATCACATTTATTAGTAATCTCCTACAATTAAATGAACAATCATCACATTCCTCAAGATATTCTCAGTTTAATGTGACAGAATAAAATAATTCACTAAAATAAAGAACAGGAAGTAGCTCAGGTTCTGACTGACAGCACCCTTTGTCGCTGTTATGGTGGACGAGACGACAGACGCGAGTAATGCAGCGCAGCTCGCACTGGTTCTGCGTTATGTGACGGACACAGGTGTCAAGCAGCGGTTTGTCAGATTTGAAGGAGTTACTAGTGGCAAGCGAGCCGATGACATTGCTGCTCTTATTGTCGGTTTCTTGGAGGAATATGAATGTCTGGATAAAGTTGTGGCACAGTGTCACGATGGTGCAGCGGTCACGTCATCTGGACTAAATGGGGTGCAGGCTAAAGTTAAGGAGAGGGCGCCTATTGCCTTATTCATACACTGCCATGCACATCGACTGAATTTAGTGCTGACTCAAGGGGCCTCAAAGCTGAAAGGATGCAAGATCTTTTTTGCCCGCCTCAATGGCCTGGCTGCATTTTTCTCCAGATCCCCTAAGCGGCGTCTTCCTCGTGTGGCACCAACGCCGTGGCAACACACATCGAGATGGGTCAGTACAGTGTTGGAGAAGAGAGATGCCCTAAAGGAGCTGTTTGACCACATACTGGAACATCATGATGAGTATGACGAGGACTCTTTGCGTTGTGCTGATGGATTTAATGCACGTCTGGATGATTTTGAGTTTTGTTTTTTGCTTCACACATTTAATGGCATTTTTGAGTATTCAGATGTGCTTTTTGCAATACTTCAGAGCAAAACATTGGATGTACGATTCTGTCTGGCAAGGGTGAAGGAGTTTTGTGACACCATTGAGCGAGAGAGGGGCCGGTTTGATGAGATCTACGAGGCCACTGTGCGCATCTCAAGCGCTCCGAGCGCACGGAGGGGCCCGGCAAAAGGAGACGCTCGCGCACACTACCACCAACTCCACAGCAACTTCTGGACAACATTCTTTGCCAGATACGGAAAAGATTTCAAGACCACGAACAATTGATGTTTCTGTCCCTCCTCGACCCCCAGCAGTTCAAGACATACTGGAAAACATTCCCGCACACAGCCTTCTCCAGGCTGCCATGACTGATTCTGAAGGGAAGAGTCCCACTGATCTCCTTGATTTCCTTCAGAACAAAAATCTGGGTGAGAGCATGGTGCAGCTGTACACACTGGCATGTTTGGCGGTGACCATCCCTGTGTCCACTGCTTCTGTCGAGTGGACATTCTCCGCCCTGAAGCGAATTAAAACTTATGGCAGAAATACGACTGGACAGACTCGACTTTCAGCATCAGCCTCCATGGCGATAGAAAGGGACGCACAGATAACCTGCACAACAGAGTCATCCAACTCTTCTTGAGGAAAGAAAGGAGGATGGATTTTGCGCACAAATAATCAGTAGTTTTGATGAGTAATGCATTTTATTTAAACGTTTTAATATTTTTGTCATTTCATTAGGTTAATATTGATGTTTCTGCTAGAGATGATGTACAGCAGCTGTGGCTACAGTGAAAAGAGACTTGTTGAAGTGTCTTAATTGGGTTTCTTGCTTTAGTCCAGACTGCCGACTCCCACGCATTGACCAGAGACTTAACTGCTACTTTTTACAAGCTCTCAAGCCACATCCATTTTCTGACGCAGTGACAAAACATCATCATTGATAACGTGACAGCGTGACATGTCACTGACAGACCCACAAGACAGAGCAGCAGAGAGCAACAGCTCATCAGAGGAAATGTAGAAAATGTCTCTACAGTCATTTGTTGTGTGATCAGGTCTCTTGTGACAGCGTCTCTCTCTGCCCTCTGCTGCTGTGCAGGTGAGTGAGACGGGAAACCCTCACCTGATTCACAATAACAGCTTTGTTAGGTTAGTATGTCCATGCAAAGTGATGAATGTAGTCTGACTGTACCTCAATACTGAAACAGCTAGAAATATCATTTTACATTATTGGTAAATATCAACGTTCTACATCGTTGCCAACACACTCTCATCTCTCTCTAATAAATCTCTCCAATCCCAAAAAAGAGGAACCATCAAAGCCTCTCCTTTGTAAAATATTATAATTATAGATTGTAAAATTCTGCCTGTAAAGCAACAGATGAGCAACATGATGAGATATTTTTATGGAGCAGAGCTCGACTGTCCTCAGCATTACTGTGAACATTTACACTTTCAATGGTCCATACTTTAGACAGTCCTGGACAAAACTGGACAGATGTCCCAGTTTATATAACATTGTTTTGAAGTAGCAGCCCTTTATCTTTCTTCACATGTTTCTACTGACTGTGTTTATTGTTATGCACCAAAACACAAATTCAAATGGTGAAAAACTGTGATTCTGATTATTGTGTGTCCAGTTACATGATCAATATACTGTACAAACACAAACAGTTGTAGGTGTTTATCAGGAAAAAGCACCAGTAATGTTCTGCTGTAGATGCTGACCTGCTCATGTGCAATCCTTTGAGCTTGAAGATCTTCTACTCCACGTATGAACATCTGCTCCTTGACCTGTCGCCCTCACATCTGTTCAGTCTGTGTGTTTGTTCACTGTTGGTGTTATTGTGATCTCAGGTCAGGTTGTTGGTAGTTTGCTTTGCTACATGGCTAATTTGACGTTAGTTGAATGATGCTTCACACAGACTCAGAGTCTTTACATGCAGCTGACCATCTTCTATAACCTGGCATCAGGTCACACACACACACACACACACACACACACACACACACAGTTTGTGTTAAATAAAAGACTTTTGAACCTTCATGCTGTCTATTTAATATTGTACAAGAGTGAATGTTGCCAGCCTCGACTCTGTCAAGGATCCAAAGTGCTTCGACCGTTACAGCTGTTATGGTCATTTTGGTTGTAGTTTTAAATTAATTATTAATCAGAGTTACAAACTAACAGTTTAGTACCTTTTTCTGAGACTGATTTGGTGAATTGGCTCTTTTCCCTTCTTCAAGGGTGGTGCCCCGAGGTGATCGAATGAAAATTGGATCTTATTATTTATCATAATTAATAATTATCCCTGATAATCATTAATTATTATTGACAGCAAAATTTAACCCAAAACTCCCTATTAATGCTGCATGAAGCACTACAGTACATATGTGTGTTTGTGAAGCAGCTGTTTGAGTATAAAGTACTATACAAAGTAAATAGAGATGAATGAAGAGCTGTCCACATACTTTTGTCCACATAGTGTAGGACTGAATCCCAGAGCACAGACTGAGACAGACCTGCTCTCTTTACATTTACTGAATGTGTTTGAATGTTAATGAAGCTGCAGCTGGTTGAATTCTTGTGTGTGAACTCTAATAAAACTCCAGCACATGATAACTGATAGAACAACACTCACCACTGTACTTTGATCTCCACCTGTTGTATTAGACTGAAGTCAGTGTGAAGCCAGTGACTCAGAGCAGCCTGCAGGGGGCAGCGTCTCTGCTCTGCTCCAATCAAACCCACATGATCACCAGGTAACTTCCCCAACAGGTGGAGCTGGAATGTGGCCGTCCAATCGGAGCAGCTACGCGGGAGGAAAACACGGAGGCCTACGGGAAGACGTTTGTCCCTGTGGCCTTCAGACATGTTTATCAGAGGATGTAAGGACGGACACTTTCTGGAGTCAGGCCTGATTCACTACCTGCTCCTGCTGTTCTCCTTTAATGTGTTTAAATGTGTCCTGTGTGACTGATGTGAACACTTTCTTTACCTGCTTTAATGAAATATTTCTGCACAAACAAAGCGACAAAGAGTTTTATATTCTTTGTATCGGAGACAAAAAGTCTGCTTTCATCTTCAAATGTCTTGTATGATCTGATTCTACATTTGTTTTAATGAACATCTTAAAGCAGCTCTGTGTAGTTTTATAGAAGAAATTCAAAGTGACACTTTGATATTTACAATATTAATGAGCTAATAATACAAAGTGTTTCCATCAGTGAATAAACCAGCTGCTCTCAGAGGAAAACAACGTCCCACAACACTGTTTGAAGCTAGAAAGGTGGCAGGGTCCGCCACATATAAACACAGTAAAGCTCCTTTAAGGTCAGCGTGTTAATTCACTTTATTCAGTCATGGAAACAAAGGTCACTTCTGGTCTCAGGGATGAAAACAGGCTCGGTCCAGATGAGCCGGTCCTGCACAGAACCCATCAGCAGTGATTGCAGCACAATGCATGCTGGTTAGATTTGTGTCCAACTCCAGCTGCTCTCCACAGACTGCAGGACCCCATGGCATGATGGGAAACACCTGTCTGTCTCCTGATCTAACAGCTGATTGGTTCAGACGTGGACTCAACTAAATGAGGTTTTATAGAAACTTTGTATTTCTGCTGAGTTGAAGAGATTTTGATGTGATGTGTGTGATGTTGAAGGTTTATTGTGTCAACAGAAGACTAAATATCTCACATTCATATTATAAACAGAACAATAATAATTATTAACATGTGACTCGTTTAAATCGGCCTGTAAAAGATTTAACAGCAGTCAAACGTGTGGTCAGTGGGATGTGAGGATTCAGAGGAGAAGCCCCGACAGTATCAATATGTGACAGATCAATAATGAAAACTATTGTGTTGTGTGTTTGACTTTGAATGTATTGATGTATTAATGTAGTGTGAGAGGGACGGGTCTGCTCACATGATTAGAAACAGCAGCAAACTGAGATGAAGCTGATTTATGTGAGAAGTGATGTAAAATGATCCGTGAACACAAATCACAGCTGTGTGTAGAGTTTTAACAGTCTGTGGTGTCACAATGAACAACAAGTGAACACTGTACACACTGATCAATGTGTCTGATCACATTTAAATCAATCAGTCACATCTAACAGGAAGTGAGTGTTTCTGTCACTTCCTGTGTAATCTACTGCGGTAAAGCTCGCTAGAACATTAAATCGATGTGGTGAACATGTTTTCACATTCATTCATTCAGTCTGTCAATAATGAACCAATGTGAAAACATTTTCACCACAACATCGCTTTTATTTTGAAATTGGTTCCTCGTCGCTCGTCGCACGTGTAATGCCTAGCATACACGTGCACCGCGAAACAAAGTGCGGACTGGCTTTACATCCGGTGTCCCGTTAACTTTCACTTTGTGTGCTCGGTGTGTCGCAGACTGACAGTTGTGTCCGTGTGAAGCTCCAGCTGAAGGTAATGAAGACATTTGAAATGTTTGACTCGTGAACACAAAGTGTGCTCAGTTTAGTGGCAGTAGAAACACAACAATGTGCCTCCATCTTCATTTCTACTAACTCACTGTAACTTCAAACTGTTGTTTGACTTCATTTCCTGATAATCAAGATGGAGAAATATTTAGAAAGAGGAGCTCGAACTTTCTCAAGAAACATGAGAGCTGTAGGAATCAACTGAACACTGACATGATGAACATGTTCTTTATGAGTGATGGAAACTTTTGACCGTGACTGTATCTAATATTGAGCTGATGTGCAGATCAATGATCTGTGTTTCCTCTGCAGACGACAGTGTGTGTGAGCTGAGCAGCATGAATCAGTGTGAGGACAGAGAGGAGAGAGTCCCTCCCTCTAAAACCAGTCTGTGTGGGGAGCATGAAGCTCAGAGGTGAGACCACCATCTCTACCTGTCCACCACTCACATCACTCCACCATCATTATTCACACTCAAAGCTCTGTGTGTGTTGTGTTAAAGCCCAGAACAGCAGAGACCAGACTCTGCTGGACCTGGACCTGGACCTGGACCTGGACCTGGACCTGAGCCCAGCTGTGTGTCCTTTAAGAGTGACAAGTCACACGATCGCCTCATTGACTTTAAAGGAGAACAGCCCTCTGCTGCACAGAGGTAAGCTGTTGGTATCACCTTATATATCTATATGTGTGGCGTGTCAAACATATATATCAGTTTGTTTTCAGCATCGTTCTGACGGGAAATTAAATGTGTGAGAGGCTCAAATTTAATTTCTACTCTGAGGCTACAATTCACCAGCTCACAGTCTGTCATTTGAAGTTTTCCTCGTCTTCAAAATGTGTGTAGGCATGGGTCAGAGTTAACTTACAGTTTAGTTCACTCAGCTCTTCCTTCAGCTTTGTTTTTACACATCACAAGTTCTGTGTAGAAAGTGGCGTACGCCTTTTTCAGCCCGTGACGTAAGTACACAACTTTTATAAACGAGACCCCAGATTCTGCTGAACTGGAACTAGAACCTGGACCTGAGCCCAGCTGTGTGTCCTTTAAGAGTGACTGGTCAAACGATCGCTACATTGACTTTAAAGGAGAACAGCCCTCTGCTGCACAGAGGTAAGCTGTTAATATCATTAAAATGTGACTGCTTCATGTTTGAACTGTTAATTATCCAGAGAAGTTTTTTAAAGCTGTTTGTTTTCAGCATCGTTCTTCTTCACTCACATTTATATTGTCACATCTGAAAGCTGCCCAGTATAACCAGTCTGCAACTCTGCTCTCCAGTTGAACTTTTCCTCCACACACTCGTTCTGACTGTTGTCTGATGACTGCATGAGTATAAAACACATTTCACCGAGGCTAACAGATGCTATCTGCTAACGAAGGCTAACCCTGATTCCACAGAGTTCCTCCATCAAATCATCATTTGTTTCATCATGTTTCACTCACTTCACCTGCTGCAAGTTTATTGTGACTCACCAGTTTGTGCTGAACAAGTAGCATCGTATTAGCTTGTGTGAGCTGTGCATTGCTGTCCACAGTATTATAGAGGTCAACAAGAGCTGAACGGCCCAAACCAGACAAGCTGCTGAACCAACACAGTAAACTGAAGTCTGTACAGAACTCAGACTGAACTGTTGATTCACAGTGGGATCAGCAGTACCATCAACATGTTACTGTCAGGGGAAACCATCTGATTCAGTGTTGTCAGCAACACTTTGACTTGTGGTGATTTATTGAATATGTTTGATATATTCAAGTATCACAGCCCAATATGTCAGATTACCATACCATCATATTTGAGTTTTCAGTGTTTCCACTGGTCACTTCCAGCTTCACAGCTCAGAGTCACTATTTTAACTGGATGATTATCCTGACTCGTAGCTGCTAACCAGCTTTTCACAGTGTGGAACAACTCTTCTGTGAAGAGAACAAGAAGATGGTCGTAGTAACGTAACATTAACAGAGACTTTTAATTAATTTCTCTGGCAGCAGCTTTCTTTCTCTGTCTTCTCTCAGACAGCGAGATAACCTTCAAAGACCTGGAACAGTTTCTGGGGCGCCTGACTCTCCTGTATTTATCTTATTTTTCCTCCCCCACTCTATCAGTCAGCATCAAGTGTCATACATCATGTTATTCAGGAGAACCTGAAGTTTCACTTTGCCTCTGGTAAATGGTAAATGGACTTGCATTTCTATAGTGTTTTTCCAGTCTACTGACCGCTCAAAGTGCTTTACAACACTTGTCACATTCACACATTCACACTCTGATGACAGAAGCTGCCATGTGAGGTGCCGACTGCTCATCAGGAGCAATTTGGGGTTCAATATTTTGCTCAAGGACACTTCAATATGCCGATTTAGAGTGATTAACTATTTAATTATGTGACCATGTAGGTCTGTCCAAAAAAGTTCAGTAAATATAAAATGTTTTAAATCATAAGAGAGAAATATATATGATCCATTGAACATGAGGCATGTGTGTAAATGTGACGGGTACAGAATCAGATATATCTGACACTGATCGACCGGTCACCGGTCATAGCCTGTCATGATAAACACTGGCTGATTCTGGTACCTGGCTGTTCAATCGGTGCATCTCTAGTAATTCTTCATGATTCCTCCACAGAGTCGAGCAGGAGAGCTCAGAGGTTTCCAGTGGTCAGTCTGCTCAGCAACATCAAACACACCTGGACTCAATATTTATGGTATGTACATGTACAACCCTGATTCAAGACAAAGGTAGGACAATGTGTTAAAGGTAAATAAAAAATGAATGCATCCATCCGTCTGCGTCCACTTATCCAGGGTCGGGTGGCAGCCGGATAAGTAGTGTATTCCTGCTTAGTCCTTCTCCCAGTAACTCTTTCCAGCTCCTCCTGGGGATCCTGAGTCATTTCCAGTCCAGATGAGCTATATTATCCCTCCAGTGAGTTCTGGGTCTTTCCTGGGGTCTCTTCCCAGTTGGTCGTGCCTGGAAAACTTTTAAAAGGGAGGTGCCAGGAGGATCCCGATCAGATGCTTGAACCACCTCAGCTGGCTCCTTTCGAGGCGAAGGAGTAGTGCTTTTTTAAAAGAAAGTCATTGGCCACTTGTATCTGCAATCTTATTCTGTCAGTCACTACCCATAACTCACCATAGGTGAGGGTTGGAATGTAGATCAACTGTTAAATCAAAACGACGCAGCTTCCTCCCCAACACGGTGGTCTGGCGCGAACGTCTGCAGTAGTGCTACTGCTGCACAAAACCACCTGTCGATCTCATGCTCTATTTTCCCATCAGTGGTGAACAAGACCCAGAGATACTTAAACTCCTTCTCTTGGGGCTGGAGCTCACCCCCCAACCAGAGGGGGCAAACCACCGTTTTCTGGCAGGGAACCATGGCCTCAGATGCATATGTGCTGAACCTCATCCTGACCATTTCACCCTCCACTGCAAATCACTGCAGTTCCTGCTGGAGGTCACAGGCCAAAAAAGCCAGCAGAACCATGTCATCTGCTTAAAGCAGAGACGCAATGTTGAGGAACCCGATACTCTCCTCAGCATGACTGCGCCTTGAAATTCTGTCCATGACTATCACGAACAGGGACGGAGACAGGGGACAACCCTGGCAGTCCAACACCCAGTGGAATCATGTTTGATTTTGGTTATACAAAAAAACAGGATAGCTCGTGGCAGCGGCCCAGATACCGCATACTCCTGCAATACCTCTGTGTCCGCTGTGTTACGGCTCGGTCGTCCGGCAACCCCCACCAGCTGCGTTTTGAGTCCGCCAAGGTGCAACTCCACCAAACAGCTGGAGGTATGAAACCGAGGAATTCCCACGATAATTACATAATCACGCTCGACCGCAGTTATACGTATGTGTTATAAACACAACAACACGAAGTGTTCTCGACCGAAGGATTGGAAGAAGAGCTTGGATTTGTCTCTCTTTTGAGGTTTTTGTGCTGGCATCAACTTATTTTGAAAATTAACCGGATGTCATGTTTATGTTTCGTGTCTGACTTCCTGTCTGCTCTGTGCTGAATTTGGCTGAATTGCTGCGTTGTGCTGCGGCGATCGCCAGAAATAGAAGTCCTGCGTATCTGCTCCGCAGGGCTGCGGACTGCCGGAGCTGGGACGCAGCAGACACGCAGCGCAGCGGACCTGGTGGAAGTTAACACATAGACTAGAGTGAAACCGATCAGCTCTGCTGCCGTGGCGGAGCCGTAACGCAGCCTGTCTGCTGCTTCAGGAGACACCTGGGCCAACCAAGCCCAAAAGGCCTCCTCCTGTAGTTTGACTGCCTCCTTCACCACTGGTGTCCACCAGCGGGTTCTTAGGTTGCCACCACGACAAGAACCAATGACCTTCTGACCAAAGGAGCTGGGAACTGAAGACCCGATGGACCGGGGCCTCAAATCAAGGCCCAGCCACCAGATGCTCGCTGGTGAGTTCCCCTCCCAGGTCTTCACCATCATAGGGTCTACTTAAATTACTCTTAGTGTCCCTCCCCTGAGACCAGTTTGCCTTGGGAGTCCCTTCCAGGCCATTACCCCCAACAACACAGCTCCCAGGATCACTGGGACACACAAACCTCTCCACCACATTAAGGTGGCGACTCCTCGTGGAAAACAGAATGCAATGATTTGCAAATCCTTTTCAATAGACAGTTACCCATCATGCCATGGGTGCTACCACACAACCCATCACGCTGCTTTTGAACTTTTGGCTGGTAACAGTCTGGATGGTCCTTTTCCTCTTCAGCTTGGAAGACACAACAAATTCAAATACAATTGAAAACGTGGACTCATCGACCACAGCTTGGGCCCAAAGTCAGTGAGGTTTCTGATGTTATTGATAAATGGCCAACTGTACTTACTGACGACAGTGTTCATTAGCCTGTGTAGTAATATCCTTTATACAATCATGTCAGTTTTTAATGCAGAGCTGTCTAGGGGGTCGAAGGTCACGGACATTCAGTGTTGTTTTTTCAGCCTTCCCCCTTACATCCAGGGATTTCTACACATTCTCTGAATCTTGTGATGATATTATGGATTGTAGATGGTGAAATCCATAAATTCCTGCAGTTGCGAGTTCACATTCTTGAATTGTTGGACTGTTAGTTCAAGCAGTTTGAAGTGGTGAACCTCGCTCCGTCTTTGCTTGTAAAAAACTGAGCCTCTCGAGGATGCCCCTCTTATACCCAGTCATGATACAGTCCCCTGTTTAGCCTGTTTACCTGTGGAATGATTCAAACAGGTGTTTTGGGAGCATTTTGCAGCAACTTTCGTTGCCCCTGTGGTAACTTGTTACCTGTTGCTGCCATCAAATTCAGAATAATACACATTCGCAAAAATCAATTAGGCTGATGAAACTCCTACTCAACATTGATTCCAAAAAAGTTAGGACATTGTGTTAAACATATATAAAACAAAATGCAATGATTTCAGAGACGATGTATTTAGAGTTCAACAACTACTTTTACATCTGTGGTGTTCATAATAATCTTCATTCTGCTTAATACATGAGTTGGTTGTTAGTCTGTCCAACATGGATCTGATGTTTGGTTCCATGATTTTAGTTTGATCGTCTCATTCATATAATATTCTGTTCCAGCTGCTGGAGGACAACATTGTCAGTTTCGTGAAGAACGAGCTGAAGAAGATCCAGAAGGCTCTGAGTTCAGATTACCCAGAAAGTTTAGAGAGTCAGAGTGAGGATGAGGAGGTGTTGGATGGTGAGGATGAAGAGAAGAAGAGGAGCAGCAGAGAGGCATTTCTGAAGATTACACTGAACGTCCTGAGGAGAATGAAGCAGGAGGATCTGGCAGACTATCTGCAGAGCAGTAAGAGGATTTCTCTAAAGATTTAACATGTTGGATCAATGAGACGTTTACTGAAATCTTAACAGATGGACAAAAATATCTTCATATACTGATTCTTTGAGGAAGTAAAATGTTGAAATATTTAATCTATAATTTATTAATGAATCTTATTTGTCTTTTGCTCAATCAGGACATCTTGTTCCAGTTTGTCGACGTAAACTTAAATCTAACCTGCAGAAGAAGTTCCAGTGTGTGTTTGAGGGGATCGCTAAAGCAGGAAACCCAACCCTTCTGAATCAGATCTACACAGAGCTCTACATCACAGAGGGAGGGACTGCAGAGGTCAATGATGAACATGAGGTCAGACAGATTGAAACAGCATCCAGGAAACCAGACAGACCAGAAACAACAATCAGACAAGAAGACGTCTTTAAAGCCTCATCTGGAAGAAATGAACCAATCAGAACAGTGATGACAAAGGGAGTGGCTGGCATCGGGAAAACAGTCTTAACACAGAAGTTCACTCTGGACTGGGCTGAAGACAAAACCAACCAGGACATACAGTTCACATTTCCGTTCACTTTCAGAGAGCTGAATGTGCTGAAAGGGAAAAAGTTCAGCTTGGTGGAACTTGTTCATTACTTCTTCACAGAAACCAAAGAAATCTGCAGGTTTGAAGAGTTCCAGGTTGTGTTCATCTTTGACGGTCTGGATGAGTGTCGACCTCCTCTGCGCTTCCACGACACTGAGATCCTGACTGATGCCACAAAATCCACCTCAGTGGATGTGCTGCTGACAAACCTCATCAGGGGAAACCTGCTTCCCTCTGCTTGCCTCTGGATAACCACACGACCTGCAGCAGCCAAACAGATCCCTCCTGAGTATGTTGACATGGTGACAGAGGTCAGAGGGTTCACTGACCCACAGAAGGAGGAGTACTTCAGGAAGAGATTCAGAGATGAAGACCAGGCCAGCAGAATCATCTCCCACATCAAGACATCACGAAGCCTCCACATCATGTGCCACACACCAGTCTTCTGCTGGATCGCTGCTACAGTTCTGGAGGATGTGTTGAAGACCAGAAAGGGAGGACAGCTGCCCAAGACCCTGACTGAAATGTACATCCACTTCCTGGTGGTTCAGTCCAAAGTGAAGAACGTCAAGTATGATGGAGGAGCTGAGACAGATCCACACTGGACTCCAGAGAGCAGGAAAATGATTGAGTCTCTGGGAAAACTGGCTTTTGATCAGCTGCAGAAAGGAAACCTGATCTTCTATGAATCGGACCTGACAGAGTGTGGCATCGATATCACAGCAGCCTCAGTGTACTCAGGAGTGTTCACACAGATCTTTAAAGAGGAGAGTGGACTGTACCAGGACATAGTGTTCTGCTTTGTCCATCTGAGTGTTCAGGAGTTTCTGGCTGCTCTTTATGTCCGTCTGACATTCATCAACTCTGGAGTCAATCTGCTGGCAGAAGAACAAACAACTGCAGAGACACACCTCTACCTGAGTGCTGTGGATAAGGCCTTACAGAGTCCAAATGGACACCTGGACTTGTTCCTCTGCTTCTTGCTGGGTCTTTCACTGCAGACCAATCAGAATCTCCTACAAGGTCTGCTGACACAGAAAGGAAGTATATCACAGACCAACCAGGAAACAGTCCAGTTCATCAAGAAGAAGATCAGTGAGAATCTGTCTCCAGAGAAAAGCATCAATCTGTTCCACTGTCTGAATGAACTGAATGATCGTTCTCTAGTGGAGGAGATCCAACAGTCCCTGAGTTCAGGACGTCTATCCTCAGATAAACTGTCTCCTGCTCAGTGGTCTGCTCTGGTCTTTATCTTACTGTCATCAGAAGAAGATCTGGACGTGTTTGACCTGAAGAAATTCTCTGCTTCAGAGGAGGCTCTTCTGAGGCTGCTGCCAGTGGTCAAAGACTCCAAGAAAGCTCTGTAAGTAGAAGTTATTGATGAATAAATACTATCTGCTGTTTTTTAGCAGGAGATACGAATGAAAATGTATTATTTGTTTCCTTGCTGTTGTCTCTCCAGGCTGAGTGGCTGTAACCTGTCAGAGAGAAGCTGTCAAGCTCTGTCCTCAGTTCTCAGCTCTCAGTCCTCCAGTCTGAGAGAGCTGGACCTGAGCAACAATAACCTGAAGGATTCAGGAGTGAAGCTGCTGTCTTTTGGTTTGAAGAGTCCTCACTGTACACTGGAGAGTCTCAGGTCAGGATTCATTAACCCATTCAACTGATGACCATTTAAAATCTGATTTATATAAGTAGACAGCCAGCTAACCTGTAGTAATGTGTCTGCTCATTTAATTTGTCTAGATCATCGTTTTACTTATTGATCAATATCAATATTTATCATAATATATAATTTGATAATTCTGCCAATCTGAAGAATATCCTGAAACCTGAAGAAGCCACAGGGTTCAGTGTTAAAACTTTAGATTGTAGTTTATTAAGATAAAAATAGAAAGAATAACAGAAAGATCCAACTGTGTAAATATAGTTTGGTTTAGAATATATTTTGTAATTAAAGAATATACTGAATAACATCTAAATTTAAACTTTTCAATCACGTTTTATCTGCCTGAATAAAACCATCTACTTTGTCTTGTAACTTATTAAAATAATGTAAATAAAAGTGAAAGTTGTGGCTAATCGTAAAAACAGTTTGAAACCTCACCTGTGCTGCTAACAGCAGAAGAACCACAGGAACAAAATTCGTTAGCAGACTAACGTGGGAAAGTAATTTTCATTCTCAGAGTGGTCACTGGGATGGATCCTTTTCAGGGGATGGAGAAGATTATTTGGTGTTTTGCTGAAGCACAAAATGTTATGTTTAATGTTATTATGAGAAGTGAAACATATTTGGATCATTAGTAGACGATGGAGGAGTAAATTAGACTTTGGCGGGCTGCCAGAGTTGAGGTGATTAATGGGAAATGTTGCTATCGATGCTCATTGAACCCACATTAGACTGGTTCATATGAGTCAGCTGTCACTCTGGTTGTCTGTTACACAGAATAGTGGAGAAACACTGAACACTGAACATTTTATCATGTTATATGCTCCCTCTCTCTCGTCCACATGAGCAACTGTTGGCATTAAATGTGGTTCAGACGTTCATGTTCCCCTCAGGATGAACTGTAATAACTCTGCTGATCCTCTGACTTTTCATCGAGCACCACTATCAGGTCAACATGTTAATGTGTTCAATACTTTGGTTTATAAGCAAAGATCTGCAGAACTGATGACATCACATCAGCTTCAGCTGGATTCTGTTTACTGATGATTAGTTAATGAGGAGACATATTAATTTATTTGGAGATGGTCTGTTCTTGTATCTGACTCATCAGTCTCCTCAGATGATCTGCCATGTGTGTTGTTCTGTGTGTCTGCAGGCTGTCAGGCTGTCTGATCACAGAGGAAGGCTGTGCTTCTCTGGCGTCATCTCTGAGCTCCAACCCCTCCCATCTGAGAGAGCTGGACCTGAGCTACAATCATCCAGGAGACTCGGGAGAGAAACTGCTGTCGGCTGGACTGAAGGATCCAGACTGGAGACTGGACACTCTCAGGTATGAAGAGTCAGTGTGATGGAGGAGGAAGAGTCTGATGAGTATGAGTGTGATATGAACAATGACACATGTAAGAAGCCTTTTTCCTTTTATCAGAACATGAACACTGGTTCAACATGAAGAGGAGATACTTGTGTAGGAGGAGAACATCTCTAGGAACAAACATGATCATTGTTTCTTGGTAATAACTGAGTTTGAACAGATCTCTGCATGTTAAAGGAGCTGTGTGTCATTTTGAGAAAAATCCCTTTTTGTCCTCTTCACCAGAATAGAATCAGCTTCATCTCTGTACAGAGAGAAGTCCAGGACATGGTTAGCCTAGCTTAGCACAAAGACTGGAAGCAGGGGGAAACTCCTAGCCTAGCTCTATCAAAAGACATACAGAGGTGTGTGTGTTGTGAGGGAAATTGTCTCTTTAATACCTGCAGCACAGAGAGAAGAGCCACAGTGTCTCTGCAGTCTTCACACTGTCCTGACTTATATACTGTCAGCTAACAACAGAACAGCTGTTACACACTTCATGACAGGTGTTGATCAGGTCTTCACCAAAGCAGTGACCCTTTGATGTTTGACTGGACAGTAACTGTCAGCCTCTCTACCTTCCTGTTAACACCTGAGGCAAAGAGAACTGCCCCTCGGGCTTCCTGCAAGATGCCGGACGGGTCAGATGCTCAGCTTTTAGCTGGATCAGGCAGAAACACTGAGAGCGGGACTTGCTAGCATTGGTAAAGATATATGTACAAAAATATTAAGAAGACACTGAAGGAGAGGCGTGAAGAGCTACAACAACGTGGGGGACGCAGCTGAGGACATGAAAGCAAGGGGATTGACTCAGCACGAGTGAAGACTTGGGGCTTGTGGAGGAGTGGACCTGGGCGTGGGGATGGCAACCAGCAGGACGCGGTGGGTCCAGGCAGGATGTGGCGGCACAGCGGGCAAAGGAAAAGTTGCAAGGATATCAGAGGAGACCCGACAACTGACGCCCCGATAGTGAAAGAACTAACAGCGCTGCAAGATAATACGGACGGCTTCATTTATTTGACTTCAACATCTATAAAACACCAACAAGGTTGGACAGGTCCAGACTGGGGTTGACGCCGTTATATGGACACAGCTCTGGGTCTATGGATGGGCCCTCACAGAAGAGGATTTTGTTTTTGCTCATGTTTATGTTCAGCTGCTTGGGAAAAGATGCACACACATTACGGAAGCAAAATGGTAAGTAATGATCTAAAGATAGTGGGTCTCATTCATGAAACGTGAGCAGAACGAATTTGTGTGTAAACTGTTCGCAGACGGAAATTTACGTGCATCTCGCATTCATCAATATTTTAGTAGCTCCGATCTTTTCGTAGCTACTAACAAAATCTACACATGCTGCTGACCATGCGTAGTGCTTGTGTAAATTTAAGAATGCACATAAATAATGCTTGTCACTATTGGAAATTACAATTTAAATTCATATTGCGCTCTGTTATGTACACAATACACAGATGCCTTTGAAACACGTGATATAGCCTAAACATATGATAAAAATATGGTGGGACTGTACGACCTAGGTTAAACTATACTGACCACTAAGCTATCAGTGATGGTTTAATGTATTATGATACAACACTTATTACCTTACCATCTGGGTTTGATGTCGACTCCAGTGGAGGCATGTCGCTGTCTCCGCCAGGTATAATTCCTGACAGAGAGGTCTCCCCAATTATCCCCGCGATGCACTCGTCTGCAGTTGATAGCTGCGACTGTGAGCCTCCTCCTCCTGAGGCTGATATATTTCTTTTGTGTGAGGTTATGCGTTTCTTTGCCTCCAGTTTCATGTCAAACCATTTACGCTTTACCTCAGACATGGTTTTTTGGACTACAGAGACAATATTGACGGCATCTGTCACCTCCCTCCAGGTATTTCTATCTCCGCTTCCGCAAAGTTCTTTTTTCTTTCTCTCCCTTTCTTCCTTTTTAGTAGCGTAGGCTTTTATGTGCAAATCTACACACAAATTTACTAACGTTTCATGAATGAGACCCAATGTCCTTGAATGTAAATGGTCTAAATACACCTAAGAAGAGAGAAATGGTCTGAACAAAATTGAGAAAAGAAAACCAGCATGTCATATTGTTACAGGAAACCCACCGGTCCCAAACAGAACACGTACAATTTAAAAATTCATATTACAGTTCATATTAACAAGGACGTAAAAGAGGAGTTATGATACTAATTCCAATTACAACTACATTTGTTAGTGAAAAGGAAATGAAGGATAAAGAGGGAAGATGTGAACTAGTCAGGGGAAAACTAGAGACTGAACCAGTCACGTTGATAAATGTACATGCACCTCCAGAAAGCAACAAGCACTTCTTCAAATCCTTATTTAATGTTACAGCAACAGAACCAGAAGGTATTTTAATTTGTGGGAGGACTTCAACATAGTCATGAACCACTGTCTAGATACAACCAGTTTAAAAGGAAATGAAAAACACATGTCAGAATGAGTAAAGCTGTCCTCAGAAGAAATGGGAACGATCGACATCTGGAGGAATTGTTGTCGCCAATTTTGATGTGTGAATATGTTATGTTGTGTATGTCTTTGGTGAGTCATGTAAATAGCAGTGTAGCTTGTCCACCTGCGCACCAGGGGGCATAGACAGGGAATCACGGTGGTAACGTAGTCTATATAGGGGAGTCACCGGTGAACAGGTGGAGGGGAATTAGGATCACGGAAGCCACACAGTTTTTCAACCGTTCGTTTGTGTGTGTGTTCATCCGAGATGTTTTCTGTTATGTCATAACGTTAGTCTTTTCGGTTTTCTTTCATATTTACACGTTGGTTTCAGTTCAGTCATTCAACACAGCTGGTTTTCTGGAAATATTTTTTCTCTGCATAAAGTAAATGGAAAAACGCATACGTCATGGCAGAGCTCATCTTTTGCACAACGACACAGTGGAAACAACTTCAGATTCCCTCAAGTGGCAGTTTTGTGGTCAGATTGCCACCACAGGAATCTCAACCTTGAAAAAGATTTCACACATTATTCGGAAACACACAGTGTACACCCAAGAACTGATTACTTCTTTCTAAATATAGGTGATAGGTACAGAGTGTCTGAGGGTAAAATTGGAGGGGCAGATATATCAGATCATAACAGCCTGTTTTTAAAAATACATCTAAATGCCAGAAAAAGACAAACAATCTGGAGACTTAATGTAGGAATACTGAATAATAAAGGGTTGGTGAAAGAATCAAAAAAGGAAATTAGGCATTATATAGAGGACAATAGCAATAGAGCAGTCGACCCGTATATTGTTTGGGATGCCATAAAAGTGGTTGTCCGGGGAAAGTTAATAGCTAAAACCACTTTAATAAAAAGACTTAGAAGAGAAGCGTACCAGAACCACTCTATAAGATTGAGAGAATTAGAGCAACATTATCATAAAACAAACGACCCAAAAATATATAAACAAATTAAGGATACTAAAACGAAGATAAATGAGATATTGTTGGATGAATATGGAAAGAAGATCATATTTTTGAAGCCAAATTATTATGAAACTGGTCCCAGAGCAACAAAACGAATATGAAAACAGCTAGCAATAAATAGCAAACATAAAATTAAGGACCCAAACACCAACGAGACGATACATGAACCAGAAGATATAGAAAGAGTATTCCAGAGGTTCTGTGAAAAACTATATACACAACCAACTGCTGCAAATGAAGAAGAAATGAGGACCTTCTTAAATCAACTTGATCTTCCGTCGATTGGCACTTACCAAAATGAAAGACTCACAGCAGACATTACAAGGGAAGACATTATCCAAGCAATAAATTCAATACATCTCCAGGGAGCGATGGCTCCCCTGCAGAATGCTATAAGATTTATAAGGAGGAACTGTTACCAGCCCTCCAGACCTCTTTTAACTGGACCCTCAAAGAAAGCAAAATACCACCAACGTGGGCAGAAGCAATCATTTCAATCATCCCAAAACCAGGAAAGGAGAGGGACAGATGTGAAAGCTACAGACCGATCTCAATACTAAATAAAGATTATAAACTATATACGTCAATTATCTCTGAAAGAATAAACACCTTCATAGCAGAATTAATAGATGAAGATCAAACAGGATTCATATCAGGCCGTCAAACCCAAGACAGCATCAGACCAACTTTACACATAATTAGCAAAGACAAAGAGACAAACAAAGTACTGTGTTGTTAGCATTGACGCTGAAAAGGCATTCGATTGTGTTCACTGGAAGTTTCTTTATCAGATATTAGAACGATTCGGATTCAATAATAAATCAACACAACTGATTAAAACACTCTACCCAAAACCTTCTGCTAGAATTCAAATGAATGGAGATCTGACTGAGAAGATATATCTGCAGAGATCGACCAGACAGGGAGGCTGTTTGTCACCGACCTTGTTTGTGATTTTTTTGAGCCCTTAGCTCGAGCAGTACGAGAAAACCAAGAACTTAAAGGGTCACAACTGGAGGAGGAGAACATAAAATTGGGCTTGTCGCTGATGACATCATCACTTTCCTCAGACAACCAAATACAACGCTCCCTAATTTGATGAAGCTTCTAGAAACATATGGCGATCTGTCAGGGTATAAGATAAATGTTTCCAAAACCCAGATTTTATCACTCAACTATACTCCAACAAAAGTGATCAGAGAGTCATACGACCTTAACTGGAATCTAAAGTCAATTCATTGTTTGTGTGTGAAGATCACTGAAAGCATCTCTGACCTGTGTACAGCAAATTACAAATTATAACAACTTGGACGTGAAATAGACCTAGAGTCAGGTCCAGAGCTCTTCAGCTCCCCAAAGAGAGAGAGAGGTGGTACGAGCCTCCCAAAATGAAGGGAATACTATTATGCTGCTCAGCTGAGACCTGTGTACTGTTGGTGTAAGTCAGAATTCACAGCAACATGGAAAGATATAGAAAGAGAAGTGAACCAAATCCCAATTCAAAATATGATCGGAGACAATAAACTACACAAGGAAGTCAAAATGAATATGGATCCAATAACAGTACACACATTAGACCTGTGGTTTAAAGTATTGTAAATATCTAAGATACAGAAAGATGTGAATATATTAAAATGGGCAGCAGACGATAGAAATGTCCTGCCTGTGAAGTCTGATCAAGGATTTAAGCAATGGTTAAAAAGGAATAACAGCTTGGTGTGTTCTGGTGAAGGAAGGGAGGCTGGAGAGTTTTGAAAACCTGAGAAGAAAGTATGAATCTGGAGCTCATGAAATCTAAAGATATCTTCAACTAAAGGAATATTACAAAGAGGAAATCCAGCAGATTCTTCCAAAGAGATGAATGGTGTCATCCAAATCATAATGAAAGCAAACCAGGAAAGTGACATGAGAATAACTTCAGCATTATATCAAGGATGAGCACTAACGACAGTCATTCAAATGAATATATCAAGGTGAAATGGGAAGAAGAACTCACGTAGAAACTTGAGAAGAAAGTTGGCATGATATGTGGAAGACTCACCATTCATCCACCAATTCATGGATCTGGAGGGAATTCTCATGGAAGAATCTGATCTGTTTCTTTATTACACCGAAAATGAAAAGCAGGCAGCTGCAGTCATCAGAAGTGTTGGAGAGAATGTGGGTCTGACCATGTCCATCGTTCTCATGTTCTCTGGACATGTAACAAAATAAGTGTATTGTGGGAAATGGTATGTAAGGTACTGCAGCTAATATTAGGATACGAGGTCCCAAAAGTAGTTTGGTGCTCCACTTATGTAAACTGTGGAAGGAAAAGGTTTTGGCACATGATGTATATCTGATTAAAATACTGCTAGTAGCAAGCAACAAAGCAAACACCAGGCAAGGAGGTGAGGAAGCAGCGCCAACGGAGATCCAATGGCTGCAGCTGTCGAGGAGATCTTTGTGATGGAGACACTGACACATAAACTGAGACTCCAAGAAGCACAGTTTGACAGGAAATGGACAAAATGGACACTTCAAGACTCAAAATGAGGACATGGGACTGGAATGATGATTAACAGACAAACACATTTTTGAGAGTGTTTAATACAAGACACTTCCCAAGCAGTGAATGTTCCTGCTGGTTGTGTGTGTTGGTTGTTACTATGTGACAATATCAATAAAGATTAAAGTGAAGAAAAAGAGAACTGCCCCTCATATGAGTTCTGTTCTGACCCTGACACCTCCCACAGCTCAGGAGAAGAGGCTCCGCCTCCTCTCACATCCTGATATGTTCTGATCCAAACACTGTGTGTCTGTGTGTATGTCTGTGTGTGTCATAATAATGTGTGTCCATGCTGCTCTGACCTCCCCCTCCTCCTCCTCCTCCCCCTCCTCCTCCTTCCCTCCTCCTCGTCATCCCCCCTCCTCCTCCTCCTCTTCCTCCTCCTGCACCTCCTCCTCCTCCTCCTTCTCCTCCTCATCCTCCTCCTTCTCTTCCTCCTCCTGCTCTTGCTCCTCTTGCTCCTCCCCCTCCTCGTCCCCCTCCCCTTGCTCCTCGTCTTCCTCCTCCTTCTCCTCCTCCTCTTGCTCTTGCTCCTCCTCCTCCTCCTCTTCATCCTCCTCCTCTTCCTCCTCGTCCTCCTCCTCCTCATCCTCCTCTTCCTCCTCCTCGTCCTCCTCCTCTTGTTCTTGCTCCTCGTCCTCCTCCTCTTGCTCCTCTTGCTCCTCGTCCCCCTCCTCCTCCTCCTCCTCCTCTTCCTCCTCCTCCTCTTGCTCCTCTTGCTCCTCGTCCTCCTCCTCCTCTTGCTCCTCTTGCTCCTTGTCCTCCTCCTCCTCCTCTTCCTCCTCGTCCTCCTCTTCCTCCTCATCCTCCTCTTCCTCCTCCTCTTGCTCTTGCTCCTCGTCCTCCTCCTCTTCCTCCTCCTCCTTGCTCCTCGTCCCCCTCCTCTTCCTCCTCTTGCTCCTCTTGCTCCTTGTCCTCCTCCTCTTCCTCCTCCTGCTCTTGCTCCTGTTGCTCCTCGTCCCCCTCCTCTTCCTCTTCCTCCTCCTCCTCCTCTTGCTCTTCCTCCTCCTCCTCATCCTCGTCCCCCCTCCTCATCCTCGTCCTCCTCCTCTTCCTCCTCCTCCTCTTGCTCCTCGTCCCTCTCCTCCTCCTCCTTCTCCACCTTCTCCTCCTCTTCCTCCTCCTCCTCCTCCTCCTCCTCTTGCTCCTTGTCCTCCTCCTCCTCCTCTCCTCCTCATCCTCCTCTTCCTCCTCCTCCTCCTCCTCTTGCTCTTGCTCCTCGTCCTCCTCCTCTTCCTCCTCCTCCTTGCTCCTCGTCCCCCTCCTCCTTCTCCTCCTCGTCCTCCTCCTCTTCCTCCTCTTGCTCCTCTTGCTCTTGCTCCTCGTCCTCCTCCTCTTCATCTCCTCCTCTTGCTCCTCTTGCTCCTCGTCCCCCTCCTCCTCCTCTTCCTCCTCCTGCTCTTGCTCCTCCCCTTGCTCCTCCTCCTCCTCGTCCTCTTCCTCCTCCTTCTCCTCCTCTTCCTCCTCGTCCCCCTCCTCCTCCCCCTCCTCCTCTTCCTCCTCCTCCTCGTCCTCCTCCTCTTCCTCCTCCTCCTTTTGCTCCTTGTCCTCCTCCTCATCCTCATCCTCCTCCTCATCCTCCTCCTCCTCCTCCTCTTGCTCCTCGTCCCCCTCCTCATCCTCCTCTTCCTCTCCTCCTCCTCCTCTTGCTCCTCTTGCTCCTCGTCCCTCCTCCTCCTCCCTCTTCCTCCTCCTCCTCCTCCTCCTCCTCCTCTTGCTCCTCCTGCTCCTGCTCCTCTTGCTCCTCGTCCCCCTCCTCATCCTCCTCTTCCTCCTCCTCCTCTTGCTCCTCGTCCACCTCCTCTTCTTCCTCCTCCTCCTCTTCATCCTCCTCCTCTTGCTCCTCTTGCTCCTCGTCCCCCTCCTCCTCCTCTTCCTCCTCCTGCTCTTGCTCCTCGTCCTCCTCCTCTTCCTCCTCCTCCTCTTGCTCCTTGTCCTCCTCCTCTTCCTCCTCGTCCCCCTCCTCGTCCCCCTCTTCCTCCTCGTCCCCCTCCTCGTCCCCCTCCTCGTCCCCCTCCTCCTCCTCTTCCTCCTCGTGCCCCTCCTCCTCCTCATCCTCCTCTTCCTCCACCTCCTCTTGCTCCTCCTCTTGCTCCTCTTGCTCCTTGTCCTCCTCCTCTTCCTCCTCTTCCTCCTCCTGCTCCTCTTGCTCCTCGTCCCCTCCTCATCCTCCCCTTCCTCCTCCTCCTCCTCTTGCTCTTGCTCCTCGTCCTCCTCCTCCTCATCCTCCTCCTCTTGCTCCTCTTGCTCCTCGTCCCCCTCCTCATCCTCCTCTTCCTCCTCCTCCTCTTGCTCCTCCTCTTGCTCCTCTTGCTCCTTGTCCTCCTCCTCTTCCTCCTCCTGCTCTTGCTCCTCTTGCTCCTCGTCCCCCTCCTCATCCTCCTCCTCCTCTTGCTCCTCTTGCTCCTCGTCCCCCTCTTCCTCCTCCTCCTCTTGCTTCCTCTTGCTCCTTGTCCTCCTCCTCTTCCTCCTCTTCCTCCTCCTACTCCTCTTGCTCCTCGTCCCCCTCCTCATCCTCCTCTTCCTCCTCCTCCTCCTCTTGCTCCTTGTCCTCCTCCTCTTCCTCCTCCTCCTTTTGCTCCTTGTCCTCCTCCTCCTCCTCATCCTCCTCTTCCTCCTCCTCCTCCTCCTCTTGCTCCTCCTGCTCCTGCTCCTCTTGCTCCTCGTCCCCCTCCTCCTCCTCCTCTTCCTCCTCCTCCTCTTGCTCCTCCTCTTGCTCCTCTTGCTCCTTGTCCTCCTCCTCTTCCTCCTCCTGCTCTTGCTCCTCTTGCTCCTCGTCCCCCTCCTCATCCTCCTCCTCCTCTTGCTCCTCGTCCCCCTCCTCTTCCTCCTCCTCATCCTCCTCCTCCTCTTGCTCCTCTTGCTCCTCGTCCCCCTCTTCCTCCTCCTCCTCTTGCTCCTCTTGCTCCTTGTCCTCCTCCTCTTCCTCCTCTTCCTCCTCCTACTCCTCTTGCTCCTCGTCCCCCTCCTCATCCTCCTCTTCCTCCTCCTCCTCCTCTTGCTCCTTGTCCTCCTCCTCTTCCTCCTCCTCCTTTTGCTCCTTGTCCTCCTCCTCCTCCTCATCCTCCTCTTCCTCCTCCTCTTGCTCCTCCTGCTCCTGCTCCTCTTGCTCCTCGTCCCCCTCCTCATCCTCCTCTTCCTCCTCCTCCTCTTGCTCCTCCTCTTGCTCCTCTTGCTCCTTGTCCTCCTCCTCTTCCTCCTCCTGCTCTTGCTCCTGTTGCTCCTCGTCCCCCTCCTCTTCCTCTTCCTCCTCCTCCTCCTCCTCCTCTTGCTCTTCCTCCTCCTCCTCTTGCTCCTCGTCCTCCTCGTCTTCCTCCTCTTCCTCCTCCTCCTCTTGCTCCTCGTCCCTCTCCTCCTCCTCCTTCTCCACCTTCTCCTCCTCTTCGTCCTCCTCCTCCCCCCTCCTCCTCTTCCTCCTCCTCCCCCTACTCTCCTCCTCCTCCTCCTCTTCCTCCTCCTCCTCATCTTCCTCCTCCTCCTGTTGCTCCTCTTGCTCCTTGTACTCCTCCTCCTCTTCCTCCTCCTGCTCCTCTTGCTCCTTGTCCTCCTCCTCTTCCTCCTCCTCCTTTTGCTCCTTGTCCTCCTCCTCCTCATCCTCCTCCTCTTGCTCCTCTTGCTCCTCGTCCCCCTCCTCATCCTCCTCTTCCTCCTCCTCCTCTTGCTCCTCCTCTTGCTCCTCTTGCTCCTTGTCCTCCTCCTCTTCCTCCTCCTGCTCTTGCTCCTCTTGCTCCTCGTCCCCCTCCTCATCCTCCTCCTCCTCTTGCTCCTCTTGCTCCTCGTCCCCCTCTTCCTCCTCCTCCTCTTGCTCCTCTTGCTCCTTGTCCTCCTCCTCTTCCTCCTCTTCCTCCTCCTTCTCCTCTTGCTCCTCGTCCCCCTCCTCATCCTCCTCTTCCTCCTCCTCCTCCTCTTGCTCCTTGTCCTCCTCCTCTTCCTCCTCCTCCTTTTGCTCCTTGTCCTCCTCCTCCTCCTCATCCTCCTCTTCCTCCTCCTCCTCCTCCTCTTGCTCCTCCTGCTCCTGCTCCTCTTGCTCCTCGTCCCCCTCCTCCTCCTCCTCTTCCTCCTCCTCCTCTTGCTCCTCCTCTTGCTCCTCTTGCTCCTTGTCCTCCTCCTCTTCCTCCTCCTGCTCTTGCTCCTCTTGCTCCTCGTCCCCCTCCTCATCCTCCTCCTCCTCTTGCTCCTCGTCCCCCTCCTCTTCCTCCTCCTCATCCTCCTCCTCCTCTTGCTCCTCTTGCTCCTCGTTCCCCTCTTCCTCCTCCTCCTCTTGCTCCTCTTGCTCCTTGTCCTCCTCCTCTTCCTCCTCTTCCTCCTCCTACTCCTCTTGCTCCTCGTCCCCCTCCTCATCCTCCTCTTCCTCCTCCTCCTCCTCTTGCTCCTTGTCCTCCTCCTCTTCCTCCTCCTCCTTTTGCTCCTTGTCCTCCTCCTCCTCCTCATCCTCCTCTTCCTCCTCCTACTCCTCTTGCTCCTCGTCCCCCTCCTCATCCTCCTCTTCCTCCTCCTCCTCCTCTTGCTCCTTGTCCTCCTCCTCTTCC